>NC_087349.1:35498042-35801072 GCF_030014295.1 Loxodonta africana
ACAAGATGTTGCTATTTTTAAGATGCCCTATGGCAAGACAATCTAAAGATGAGGTGAATAGACAAATAAAAAATCAACTTTTAAAGACATGGCTACACTTCTTGTGATTAGTTTTAATGTACACTTTTCATATCATTGGCCTTTTTTTTTTAAACACCAATGCAACCTCAAAATAATAAATTTTGTGAAAATGAATGTGTTTTGGAAAGGGTGTGTGTACCTGTGAATCGAGGGGTGGGTTAGCCGCAATAATCAGGTAAGGTGGGTCTCTTTGGACTGACGAGGTTTCTACTATGACTAGGGCTAGCACACGTAACTATAAAAAAACTCAAAACAGCCACTTTGGCTACAATTATGATGTCAAACAAGATGTTGCTCTGTGAATAGGTGACAAAATGCTTTGGAGATTTTCCACCAGGGGAACTTTACTTATGCACAGAAGTTTTTTTTTTTTTGTTGTTGTTAAATTAGGCCAACAGCAGTGTTATTTTTAGATTACTTCACTTTCTCTTCTTAATGGGCTGGTATACAAAATAGGACAGAAAATGCACCATATGCCACAGCAAATGCTCAAATCCTAAATTCTTAAAGCTCTCATGGAAATAAAAGAGATCTCTATCTTAAAATATGAGATTTCTAGTCAGATGAAATTAAGACTACAACTCTTCTGACAGATATTTATCAGTTGACAAGAAATATATATACTTTGTTTTAAAAAACGTTTTAGGGAATTTTTTTCCTTTAATCATTTATAAAATTTCCCCTTTAATCATTTTAAAAATAAATATGTGGTAAGAAAACAGCTAAATATGAATGAATGCATTGACTTACATTTATGATTGAGTTAATATTTCAAACATACAACACTTTCAAATCCTATAGTGACTGGCATAGTTCTTCATTTCCTAAAGTTACAAAATTTATATGGCTCATCTAGTTGCTCTTTCATAAAATCAGTCTGAAGTCTGAATCAAGCAGATGTAAATCTTGAAAAAAGTGAAACTTTAAAAATTTACTCTGTATTTCAACACATTGCATTCTCATTTTATGATTACAATTACATTCCCCAAAACTATGCTGCTATTTTTATTTACATTATTGGGTCAAGTTATAAAGATGAGACAAAATATTTGACATTAAAGATATCTATATGTACATAACACATGATTTGGGCATAAAAATACACACTAATTAAAAAAGAAATTCTCCCCCCTTTTATCAGTGCCATGTAATCCAAACTATATTACAAAATATAAAATTCACTTTAAAATAGATTAATACATTAAACAAATATCATTTTATAGCAAAGCACTCACCCTGCTTTTATTGAAACAAACAAAACAACAGTACAATTTTTTGGAACTTCTAACCCACTAAATACAGTTTACAATCAGGGTGAGAAATACAAAGCACTTATTTCCTCCAAAAAATATCAAGTAACACATCAAATGTTTAGGTATTCTCTTGTGTTAATTCCATTAACTTATAATCTTCTGAGGACTTCATATGTGAAATGTGAACATCTAATTTTTTTCCGTAAAAACAGAACAAACAAGAGATATTGCTCGATATAGTTCATCATTCTATGTAACCTAGTTTTAACAGATTAAATATAGCAATTAAGTGAAACATATTTTGTAACTAACAAAGGCATTTAGGCATATAGAAGTTAATTTTCGAGTAACACCAGCTTACTGATAAATTGTAATTTGCCAACAAACAATTTTACCATATTACCTCAATAGACAAATGTATGATGCAAAACTAGGAAACAAGAATATTATAATTACTTAACACTGCTAAACTAATAGTGCTAATGGACTCTATGTAAAGATTATCTTAAACATATGTTCTAATTCTTAAATTTAAAAATGCACTTATCCAATTTGCATTTTGACAATCCCAAACACCTTAATTCTCAGATAGAGCCTCTAAGAATATTCAGGTCTAATGGCAGGAGGAATATTAGGCTGAACCCAAAAGAGAGTCTTAAAACTTTAAATAAATCATATTATCTTGCCAAAAAAACAGTATTAAAAAAAGCAAAAAGCTGAATTACTACAAATGTAAATGGCTGCTTTTAATGCCACTCAGGTTTTATGATTACTTGGTAGGCAGAATTGCATGGTAATGCTGTTAGTTGTTAGTTGCTGTTGATTCTAACTCATGGAGACCCTGCAAGTGCAGAGTAGAACAGCTCCATAGGATGCATTTTCAAGGACCTTTTGGAAGGAGATCGCCAGGTCTATCTTCCAAGGCATCCCTGGGTTGATTTGAATCACCAACCTTTCAACCAGTAGCTGAGCACTCAGCCATTTGTGCTACCCATGGATCTATTCTTAATAGCTGGCTTCAGAGGACAGGTCAATCAGGAAAGGGAACAGACAGCATTTACATGCTTGCAGAACTACACTACATTCTGTGCCAGATACCAGCTCTGTGCCGAAAGAAAATGTCATGTCTAAATTCTTACATAATATTTTACAAAGCCAGGCCAGTTAATCCTAAAGAGACCAACTTTCAAGGTAACAAAAAAGAGGCTATTTCTCAAACAAAAAAATCATGCTAAATTTTTATTGAATATTCAACCTCGTTCATACTTTTTTTTTTTTTTTTAAGTCAAGTAAGCAAGTAAACACGGCAAGTCTATGGATAAAAATTAAAGAAGTAGAAAAACAGACTTCTGGCCAACATGGTGCCACAGACAGAAGCACCATGCTGTCCCTCCACAGCAAAGACCCGAGAAACTAAGTAAAACGGAGACAAATCTCATTCCTGAAACCCATGTCAAATGAAGAGATAAATAACTCACCCAAACACTGAATGGGGTAAGAAACTCACATAGGACAGAGAGCAAGGAGGGCCCCTATTGGCTAACGAAGCACAGATTCGCCATCTTGGACTTCTTTGGGCGATTGGCGGAAAGGGATCACAGGAAAGCAGCTTCACAGGGCTCCTAGCAGGAGACACAGCACCCCATAACCAGTGATACACACTTTCCGACCCCTGATTCTCTCCCCACTGCTCTAACTCCAAGCTTCCTGGCTTGCTACAGTGGCTCAGCCGGCCAGAAAGTGCAGTGTGTGTGTCACTTGGATTCACCCCACCCACATCGGAGATCGGCAGATAGGGAGTACAGAAAAGCAGCTTCATGAAGTTCCCAGCAGGAGACAGAGCACCCGGTAATGAACGATGTATACTTTCCTAACCCCCACTCTTCTCCCCACCCTATCCCCAACCTCTTCTGCTTACCACCAGCTGCAGTCTCTCAGCCAAGAGGCTATTGCTTTGGCCTCTGGCCACTTGGATTTGCCCCGCCCACACTGTTTCTTTTGGTTTCTTCAGTGCCTCCCACCACCTCCCCTTCCTTTCTCTTGAACACCAGGCTCCATGTACCATCTTTGCTGCTTCCTGAAAGGCTGTGAAGCCCCGCCCAACTGAGGAACCACTCTCCCAGCCTGTGACACCACACTGGTGGGATCCCTGTGGCTTTTGGTTTTTTTCCTTTTTTTTTTTTTTTGCTTGTTTTGCTTTGTTCTGTTCTGTTTGTTTATTTTTCTTTTCAAGCTTGGGAGCCCCTTCTAGCCAGGCTGCACTGCACAGCTTAGGAGCCACTTCTCGAATCTGCACAGCTGTGTAGGTGGGATCCCTGGGGGCATTTCTTTTTATCTCCCCCCCCCCTTCTGTCTTTCTTCATTTCTCAGGTCTCCTCTCTCTATACTTACCTTCATTTCCTGTCTCCTGAATACCTGGCGCTGTGTGATATCTATACCCTCTCCAGCCAAGCTACTGGGAGACATTCCCTTGGTCTTCATGGCCACACTGGCGGGACCCTTGGAGGCTTTTCTTTTCTTCTTTTTCCTTTCTTTTCCAAATTTTTATCTAGTTATTTTCTTCTTCTTTTTTCCTTTTTGTTTTTCCCCATTTCTCAGTTTCTCATCTCTCCATTCCAATGGCAAACTCCTTTAGCACTTTTTTTTGCTTTGTTTTTTTGTTTCCTTTTGGCTCCTGTTTTTCTCTTCTCTCTCTCCTCTTTCCCATACCCATAATAACTCTACACATCACAACCTTCCCCCCTCTTTCCTGCCTACCTAAACCGTGTGCTGAACATCACACCCCCAAGCAGCACAGACATGGCCTACCGAACCTGCCCAGCACTTATTCCTGGCCTACCCTGTCGGCCCTAGTACATGCCACAAACAACCCATCCCAGCCCCTCTCCTTGAGCGGGACTCGTTCTGCTGCACCACAGCTGAATGACTGGCCCTGCCCATTTGATACGGAGGTGAAAAGTATCGTGACTACAGACAAGCAAAGAACAAAGAATGCAGAGCCCACGTGCTCAGATATAACCAAGTAAAACAAAAAAGCAGGACAAGACAAACAAACCTACAATCAAGAAATGGAGAAAATAACTACTGAATGTCCTGAAGACAGCAGACAATATCAAAATATATTTAAAAAAAAAAAAAAAGATGGTCCCAGTAGGCATCCAAAACAAAACACCAGATGACTTTCTAATAGAAGAAAAGACACTAGAACTACCTGACAAAGAATTCAAATCTCTAATATTCAGAGCTATCCACAAGTTGAAGCAAAAATCAGACAAAAATGAGGAAAAAATAGAAACATTTATGGAAAAGACTGACAAATTCATGGAAAATAAAACAAAAAATGGAAGAATTCAGGAAAATAATACAGGAACAAAATGCCAAAATAAATTCACAACTAGAGATCATACAAAAACAGCAATTAGAAATCCAAAAGATAAACAACCGGATTTCAGAAATGGACAGTGTCACAGAAGGGCTGAGGAGCAGGTTTGAAATGATGGAAGACAGGATCAGCGTAATTGAAGACAAATACTTGGATACAACACTGTCTGAAGAAAAATCAGAAAAATGAAGAAACCCTGAAAATTATGTAGGATACAATCAAAAGCAAAAATATACGAGTGATCGGAGTTCCAGAACACGGAGGGAAAACAGAAAACACAGAGAAGATCACTGAAGAATTGCTAACAGAAAGCTTCCCTGATATCATGAATGACGAAAAGCTGACCATCCAAGAAGCTCAGTGAACCCCATGTAGGAAAGACCCCAAAAGAAAAACACCATGGCATATCATAATCACACTTGATAAAACCAAAGACAGAAAAAATCCTGTGAGCAGCACGAGAAAAACAAAAAGTTACATACAGAGGAGAAACAATAAGACTAAGCTCTGATTATCTGGCAGAAACCATGCAGGCAAGAATGCAATGGGATGACATACATAAAACCTTGAAAGAAAAAAACTGCCAAACAAGAATAATATATCCTGCAAAACTTTGCTTCAAATGTGATGGTGAAATTAGGACATTTCCAGAAAAGCAGAAATTAAGGGAATATGTAAAAAACCAAACCAAGCCTAAAAGAATTATTAAAGGGAGTCATTTAGTCTGAGAACAAACAACATCAGACTCCAGCCAGAATCAAGGCTGCAAGATTGTACCAGCCAGATACCAACCTAGGAAATGAATCCTCAAGGACTATCAAAAACCAAAAGAATTGCAACAGGGAACCAGGGAGGTTAAGCTGTAAATGACAACATCGTCAGAACAATAAAGAGAGAATAAACAGTGCTGGTATAGAACTCTCTATCTGAGAGAGGTGCAAGGCAATGCCAAGTATCCTAGGAAGATAAGGTTAAATTTCAAGGTAACCACAAAGAAATTTAATAAGCCTATTCATCAACATGAAGAAGAAAAACAAAGTCTCAATAAAAACAAAATCTATAAAAACAAAAGAAATGAAAAACAATTCCACAAACAAAAGGAACTGAGCACAAGAGAGTAAAAGGAACAAAGAAAATGTTAGCACCACAAAAAAAAGCAGTACAAAATGACAGCAATAAACACACACCTATCGATAATTCCTCTGAATGTAAATGGCCTAAATGCACCCATAAAGAAACACAGAGTGACAGAATGGATTTAAAAAAAAAAAAAACAGGATCCATCAATATGCTGTCTACAAGAGACACACCTTAGAAACAAAGACATAAACTTATTAAAAATCAAAGGATGGAAAAAAATATCAAGCAAATAACTACCAATAAAGAGAAGGAGTGGCAATACTAATCTCAGATAAAACAGACTTTAAAACAAAATCCACCATAAAAGACAAAGAAGAACACTATATAATGATTAAAGAGATGATCCATCATGAAGACTTAACCATAATAAACATCTACACACCCAATGACAGGGCTCCAAAATACATAAAACAAACTTTAACAGCACTGAAAAGAGAAACTGACAGTTCCACAGTAATAGCAGGAGACTTCAACAAACCACTCTCGGTAAAGGACAGAACATCTAGAAAGAAACTCAACAAAGATACAGAAGAGCTGAAGAGCACAATCAGCCAACTGACCTCATAGACATATACAGGACACTCAACCCCACAGCTGCAAAGTACATATTCTTTTCCAACACATATGGAACGTTCCCCAGAACAGACCACATCTTAGTCCACAGAGCAACTCTCAACAAAATCCAAAACACTGAGATAATACAAAGTATCTTCTCTGACCACAATGCCATCAAAGTAGAAATTAACAACAGGAACAGTAAGAAAAAAAAATCAGTTACATGGAAACTAAATAACACCCTGCTTAAAAACCACTGGGTAATAGAAGAAATCAGAGATAGAATCAAACAAGAATGAAAACATATTGTACCAAAACCTTTGAGACAAAGCAAAGTCAGTCCTCAGAGGTCAATTTATAGCAATAGATGCACACATCCAAAAAAGAATAAAAAGGACAAAATCAAAACATTAGCTAAACAACCTGAAAAAATACAGAACAGCAAAAGAAGCCCACAGCTACCAGAAGAAAAGAAATAATAAAGATCAGAGCAGAAATAAATGCAATAGAGGACAGAAGAACAATAGAAAGAATCAACAAAACCAAAAGTTGGTTCTTTGAAAGGATCAACAATATCAACAAACCACTGGCCAAATTGACAAAAGAAAAACAACAGAGGACACAAATAGCCCAAATAAGAAATGAAATGACACAACAGACCCAACTGAAATGAAAATGATCATAACAGTATTATGAAAAACCATACTCCAACAAATTTGAAAACCTAGAGGAAATGGACAAATTTCTAGAGAGACACTACCTACCCAAACTAACACAAAATGATGTTACAATCCAAAAAGACCCATAACAAGAGAAAAGGTTGAAAAGGTAACAAAAAAATTCCCAACAAAAAAAAAAAGCCCTGATCCAGATGGCTTCACTGGAGAATTCTACCAAATATTCAGAGAAGAGCTTATGCCAGTACTACTCAAACTATTTCAGAGTATAGAAAAGGAAGCAATACTTCTGAATTCATTCTATGAAGCCAGCATAACCCTGATACCAAAACCAGGCAAAGACACCAAAAAAAAAAAATTACAGACCAAGGTCTCTCATAAATAAAGATGCCAAAATTCTCAACAAAATTCTAGCCAATAGAATTCAGCATCACATCATGAAAACAATACTCCACGACCAAGTAGGATTCATACCAGGTATGCATGGAAGGTTCAACACTAGAATATCGATCAATGGAATCCACCACATAAAGGACAGAAAAGAATCACATGATCATCTCAATCGACAAAGAAAAAGCATTCGACAAAGTCCAACTCCCATTCCAGATAAAAACTCTCAATGAAATAGGTATAGAAGGGAAATTTCTGAACATAATAAAGGGCATCTATCTAAAACCAATGGCCAACATCATTCTCAATGGAGAGAGGCTGAAAACATTCTCCTTGAGAACAGGAACAACACAAGGATGCCCTTTATCACCACTTTTATTTAATATTGTGTTGGAAGTCCTAGCTAGAGCAATAAAGCAAGAAACAGAAATAAAGGGCATCCAAATTGGTAATGAAAAAGTTAAACTCTCCCTATTTGTGGATGATATGATTTTTTATGATACTATACTAGAAAACCCAAAAGACTCCACGAGAAAACTACTGAAACTAATAGATTCAGCAGTCTCAGGATACAAAATAAACATACAAAAACCACTTGGATGCCTATACACTAATAAAGAGAATGGTGAATAGAAAATCATGAAAACGACACCATTTATCATAGCCCCTAAAAAAGTAAAACACTTGGGAATAAATTTAACCAGGGATGTAAAAGACTTATACAAAGAAAACTACAAAACACTACTGCAAGAAACCAAAAGAGATCTACATAAATGGAAAAACATACCATGCTCACGGATAGATTGGCTCAACACTGTGAAAATGACAATTTTACCCAAAGCGATTTACAAATACAATGCAATACCAGTCCAAATACCAACAACATTCTTTAAAGAGATGGAAAAACTTGTCACAAACTTTATATGGAAAGGGAAGAAGCCCCGGACAAGTAAAGCAGTATTGAAGAAGAATAAAGTTGAAGGACTCGGACTACTTGACCTCAGAACCTACTATACAGCTACAGTAGTCAAAACAACCTGGTACTGGTACAACAGATACACTGGCCAATGGAACAGAATTGAGAACCCAGATGTAAATCCATCCACCTATGGTCACCTGATCTTTGACAAGGGCCCAAACTCCATCAAATGGGGAAAAGATCATCTTTTTAACAAATGGTGCTGGCAAAACTGGATGTCCATCTGCAAAAAAATGAAACAGGACCCATAATTCACACCATACACAAAAAGTAACTCAAAATGGATCAAAGACCTAAATATAAAGCCAAAAACTATGAAGTTCATAGAAGAAAAAATAGGATCAATGCCTAATACACGGCATTAACAAGGTACAAACCACAACTAACAACACACAGCTCCAGAGGATAAGCTAGATAATGGGGATCTTCTAAAAATTAAACACTTATCCTCATCAAAGACTTCACCAAAAGAGTAAAAAGAGAACCTACAGACCGGGAAAAAATCAGGGGCTATTACAAATCAAATAAAGGGCTAATCTCAAAAATCTACAAGAAAACTCAACACCTCTACAACCAAAAGACAAATAATCCAATTAAAAAATGGGCAAAAGAAATGAACAGGTACTTCACCAAAGGAGACATTCAGTCATCCAAAAGACACATCAGGATATGCTCACGATCTCCATTAGAGAAATGCAAATCAAAACCACATTGAGATACCATCTCACCCCGGCATTACTGGCACAAATCAATAAAATGGGAAATAACAAATGCTGGAGAGGCTGCGGGGAGATCAGAACTCTTAAGCACTGCTGGTAGGAATGCAAAATGATACAACCATTTTGGAAAACGATATGGCGCTTCCTTAGAAGGCTGGAAATAGAAATACCATATGATCCAGCAATCCCACTCCTAGGAATACATCCTAGAGAAATAAGAGTCATCACATGAATAGACATATGCACACCCATGTTCGCTGCAGCATTGTTCACAATAGGAAAAAGATGGAAACAACCTAGATGCCATTCAACAGATGAATGGATGAACAAACTGTGGTACATACCACAATGGAGTATTATGCAATGATAAAGAACAACCACGAATCTGAAGCATCTCAACATGGATGAATCTGAAGGACATTATGCTGAGTAAATAAGTCAATCACAAAAGGACAAATATTGTAATGAGACCACTACTGTAAAAACTCATGAAAAGGTTTACATACAAAAAGAAACAATCTTTGATGGTTATGAGGGAGCAAAGGGGTGGGGATGGAAAAAACACTTAATAGACAATAAAGAAGCAGTAACTTTGTGAAGGGTAAGTCAGTACGCAATACTGGGGAATCCAGCACAACCTGTACAAGGCAAGGTCATGGTAGCTCCACAGACACATCAAACTCCCTGAGGAACCAAATTGCTGGGGTGAGGGCTGTGGGGACCATGGTCTTAGGAACATCTAGCTCAACTGGCATGACATAGTTCATAAACAAAATGTTCTATAATCTACTTTGGTGAGTAGCATCTGGGGCCTTAAAAGCCTGCAAGCAGCCATCCAGGATACTGCACTGGTCTCACCCCTTCAGGGGCAAGGAAGAATGAAGAATGAAGAAAACTAAAGATACAAGGGAAAGATTAGTCCAAAGGACTAATGGACCTCATCTACCATGGCCTCTACCAAACTAAGTCCAGTACAACTAGATAGTGCCTGGCTACCACCACTGACTACTCTAACAGGGATCACAATAGAGGGTCCCACAAAGAGCTGGAAAAAAATGTAGAAAAAAATTCTAACTCAAAAAGAAAGACCAGGCTTGCTGGCCTGACAGTGACTGGAGAAACTCTGAGAGTATGGCCCCTGAACACCCTTTTAGCTCAGTAATGAGGTCATTCCTGAAGTTCACCCTTCAGCCAGACTCAACAGGCCCGTGGAACAAAAAGACCAAAGGGGCGCACCAGCCCTGCGGCAGGAACTGGAAGGCAGGAGGGAACAGGAAAGCTGGTAAAAGGGAATCCAGGGTTGAGAAGGGAGAGTGTTGACATGTCGTGGGGTTGGTAACCAACACCGCAGAACAATGTGTACTAACTATCTGATGGGGAACTAGTTTGTTCCATAAACCTTCATGTAAAGTACAATAAAAAAAATTTTTTTTAAGAAAAATGTATCGATATTCTTATTAGGTGATGTGTTTGTGTCTAAGTAGTATTTTTTTTTTGTCTTTCTTATTTGCTTAAATTCACATTTAAACTACTTAACATTAATGTTCACCATATATTTACTTCAGAATTTTACTAAAGTTTACCTCTAAGTAAGAACAATGGAATCCCAAGCATCTATATTTCATGAACAGATATTTCTAAGGCTGGACTAGTTTTTTAAAACAACCATTACAGAACTAGTGTATTGATTTAAAATCATCTATTATTCCCAATGGAAATGAATCCCTTCCTATGATACAATATTGCATAAGAACAGCTACTATCCACACACAGTAACCACTTTTTGAACACATCCTTTTTATTACAGGATTACTAACATATGCTCCCAACACCAACAAGCTAAAGAATATGTACCATTTGCCAAACCTTTCTTCCACTGCGCACATATCTCCTCAGTAAATAATTATTTCCAGACAAACAGGAAAGGGAATTACGCTTCATTGACTAAATTATCCAAATGTATCTTCCTTTTTTTTTTAGTCCTGAAGGGGAGAGAAGAGACAGGAATGTGAAAGTATCTTCAAAAGGATCTTCCTTAATGCCTGAGACCTATAAAGAAAAGTCTGGTATTTTGAACCCAATTTCCCCAGTGTGCACATGTAAAATGACAGTCTGCGATATATACAGAATAGCGCATTACACGGCCACAGCAATCCTCTATAAAGAGCTCACATCACAGAATAAAATGGTCTGGGCCACCACAAAAAGGAGAGGATTCCAAATAAAATACATACGGCTAATTACTTAGCCTTATTATAAACATAGAAAAATACTCCATTTCAAAACCAGGAACACTGGCTTCCTAAATTTAAAAATAGCCAAGATAAGAGCAAAATCCTCAGCTGTGTTGTAGGCTCAGGAAGATGTCCTCAGAATAGGAGAGCATCTCCTCAGAACAGGAAAGCAGCGATCCTTTGAAAGAAAGTAAACTACCAAATTAAATGATATGGAAATCATTTCATCCAAAGCCATTACTGGAATTCAAGAAAAACTAACAGGAGAGTCACAACATGATACCCAGGAAGGAAGACTCTTTCAAATATATAAGACTGCTTATAAAACATATTTCTCCAGGTAATGATACTTTATTGTAATGATGAATTTATAAATCTAAAAACATATTCAAAGCAAACTGATAAGGTCAAAGGCTTTGATTTGAAAAAAAAAAGAAAAAACGCTGTAAAATTTAGACAATCTTAAAATAAAATGGGCCAACATGTACTTTTGCCATATCTAATAGCTTCGGAGAACTTCATGAATAAACAATTGTAACTTCACTTGCAAATACCACAAACAAAATTCAAAATTAGTTTTTAAGTTTCAGGTTTCAAGTTCCCAAGGATGTACTGGTTCAGACAGAGACAGTATTTGACTTCTGAGCACATCCAAGAAGTCATATTTTCCTATAAAGAATATTCCTGGATCAGCTGTTTGTAACTTAACTGCCTGGCCAAAGGGGGCAAGAAATGAGGAACCTGGTATATTTGCTTTAGATAAAATGCTTATTTCCCATTCTTCCAGCTCCTCAGAATTCACAGGGTCAGGTATGCACATTCTTTCTCAACTGAACAGGCTGCCTTATCATAAACCCTGCACCTCTATTTTTTTAGGCTAAAAAATACACAAAGTCAAACAAAGAAAACACTACTGCAGAAAAAAATGGGGGAGGGGTGCTAGGAAAAAGGACAGTCACAGCATCCATGGTTACCCTTGAAGAGAGGGCATCTACTATATGTGAGGGTCTTCACAATGTTATTTTTAATGCACACAGAAATACCCCAAGATAGGTATTTTGATCCATATGTTACAGATAAGAAAATCAGGTTCGGAGATTAAATAACTTGCCCAAGGTCAGACAGCCAGTATGTAGCTGAACCTAGGATTTGCTCTCCAACTGTCTGATGCCAAGCAAGCCCTCCCCTTTCTATGACGTCAAGCCCACATCTGAGTTAATGAATATTACTGCGTGGACCAATGCTGCAAAGAACTACAGAAGAAATAGAAGAACATCACCTCTGCCCTCCAGACAGTTAACATCTATGAGGCATCCTGAAGATTCAAACGCCTAATTCATGAGAAGCGTGTGGTATATATAAAGGAAAGAGCACTAGACTAGGAGGGGGGTGATTTAGTCTAGGCTTTGCTACTTAGCCATATAATCTTGGATAAAAAGTAATTTCTAGAGACCATATAATATCTGCCTTAATTATCTTTAAGAATTATTTCAAAGATCCAATCAGATACTACAAGAAAGAATCTTATTAATTATAAAATGTTTTACCAATATAAAATGTTAATACTGCTACACAAGTGTGCAAAGTCAGGCCACTAGAAAATGAGGGGTAGGTACCTGGATTCAGCAATGAAAGAATTAGCTGACTCACTTTTGTTTCCCCTCCTTTTTGGTTTGCTTCGTTCTGGTTTTTTAAAAGTGAGTAGTGCTCTAGGAGTAAGCGATTAACCAACTGGTTAGGGCTCTTTCTCCCTGAATTGCCATGTCAAGTCATGTTCTCAACACTGACCCAACAACTCTTCCTTTTACAACTGTGCAAACGAGCCAGTCCAGGCAGCCTGCCTACCTGCTAGTCAAAAGGCAAAGTAGATCTATTTCCCTCTCCTTTTTTCCCTTTACTCCCCCCATCTTCTTCAGCTATATTATAAAACTAAAGCTCTGTGCTCAAATGTCTAGCCTACCCCTAAATCCAAAACTACACTCCAAAGTAAATTCCTTCTCTAATTCCACAGAAAAAGATGAGATGACCATTTTGCCAGGTGATACAGGAAGGAAACTAAAGGTGCAAAGCATGGAAATCATGTGATTAAGAGATTCCCTGAGAAAACGGAGACTGTGCAAAAATAAATAAAAAGCAGCAGAAGAAGCCTCTGGGTGACTGGAGAGAGTCTAATGGACTAGGTTAGCATCAACCACAAGTATTTAAATAAACTAAATTAATTATTGTGTCTTAAACATAAATTTCCATCAACTTTTTCAACACAAATTAATCTTTAGAATTTTTTTTTCCTATGGGAAACATGTACTTCCAATTCCAACCAACCAGCCTGTCTACACTTCAAATATGTATCGTTGAAGAACACTTACTGAAATTCATAAAAATAATTCCCAAATCTTCATTTTTATTTTGTGCAACATTAAGGCAGTCACTATGATAACGGGCAATCTGAACTCAAAGAAGACAAAAGAATAAAAAATTTTATCATTTAAATGTCACAGCAGAAATAACTTACACACAAATTGGAACAAAGTTATATATCCCAGGCTTTAAATACATAATGAGTATTTCTAATTTTCAAATCTGTCCCTTTCCTTCCCCCTCTCTCTCTGTCTTATTTTAGAGAAAGTTAATAGTATGCTCTCCTTTCTACAATTTATAAGTTGTTTTCTACGTATGAAATTGGAGACTTCCGTTCTTTTAGATTAGTAATAGAAATTTTAAATGATCACTGAATCAATACAACTGTTGAAAATAGGTGAAAATTTTGTTAGAACTTCAGAGGTTATGAATTTATTATTATGTGTTGTTGTTGTTAGGTGCTATTGAGTCTGTTCCGATTCACAGCGATCCTTCATACACCAGAATGATACACTGCCCAGTCCCGCATCATCCCTGAGCCCACTGTTGCAGCCACTGTGTTACCCGTCTCACTGAGGTCTTCTCTCTTTCGCTGACCCTCTACTTTACCAAGCCTGAGGTCCTTCTCCAGGGACTAGTAAGTAGCTCCTAGTCTTATGTGGAGTAGTTAAATATTTTATATTCTAAGTCACAATTTTATTTCTGATGATGAGTGAAATCTTGGTTCTATACCAATTCCTTATTTATCTAGAAAAAAAATATGTTTTAGAAATTCCATGTAAAATTTTAGTACGGGGTTGCTAAAACGATCGTTTTTTTATCATCTCATCTGAGTCACCGAGGATGTTT
The DNA here is from genome assembly GCF_030014295.1 of Loxodonta africana. Lineage (NCBI taxonomy): Eukaryota > Metazoa > Chordata > Mammalia > Proboscidea > Elephantidae > Loxodonta > Loxodonta africana. The sequence goes on from NC_087349.1 coordinate 35,512,660, forward strand.
GTTTAAAAATGCTGATTCCTGGTCCTTCTCCAGAGCTACAAAGAAGTCAGAATATCCAGGTCAAACCAGGAAATCTGCATTTTAACAGTTTCCCCCAAGTAATTCTTATGAACTGTAAATTTGGGAACTACTCTTTTAGAATACATAATAATTTATATATGTATATGTTATCAATAAACCATTCATAACCATTTCACCTCAATTACCACAGCAAATTTTTTCACTTATTTAAATTGTATTTAAGATGTTTCCTCAGCAGCATCACCTATAACATTTTATAAACCACTAGGCTAAAACTATATTAGATATCTTTGTTCAAGTGAATGGTTTTATTTTCTAGCAATAAAAGGTTATTTCTTCAACTAAAACTGTATGTAACTTGGTTTGTCATAATTTACTTAGGCAGTTTACAACAGAGAATCCAACTGCCACATTAAAAAACACACAGAATTTAGTCTTTTACTACAACCATATTGAAATTTAAATTAAGACTGGTGAAACTACTAAGTGTTATAGTTGAAAAATATGTCATGACTGAAAAAGAGAAATGTCAGCATAGCTCTTTATTTATGAAAATAAAGGTTACAAATGCACATATTAATAACTTTTTCAATTAGATCTTTCTTAATTTTTATTGCCTATGCCATCAAACAGTATTTTCACCTCTAGTTGTATTTCCTCATCCTTGATTAACATTTTCAAAAAAATAAAAAGAGAACTTCACTCAGAGGGAGACCATAATAGTTCATTAGCTATGCATATCTCAGCAGCCGCCATACCTGACTGCATTAGGTCTTTTTTCACTTTTCATTTTTAGGTCGCACAAATACTGTAAGTAATGTAATAAAACCACAGACTTGTCTGTATTTTCTCCTACGGCCATGCTCTGACTCATAAATATTTCATTTCTTGTTGTCTTAACTCTAAAGGAGATTAGCCTGTATTTTTCATAAATGCTTTATTTTTAAAACTCCTCTCTTCTGACAGCCATTCTGACCAAGACTTTGGTAAACTGCTAGCAGGACACCACCATAAAAAGCATTTCCATTCAACACAATGGCAACCACCTGTGCCAATGAACCCAATTATTAGACTCAGAATATAAAATCTATATAATTCTAAACTAAGTTACTTCACAAGGAAATGCAATATTATATAACAGGGGCGTGTGTTCTGAGCCTTAAAATAATAAAAGAATAGAGTTCATATAAGAGTCTTTAGCAAAGAAAAGGAAAATTCAAGATGAACTCGAAAGGAGACTGAGGGGATGAGAGCACCATCGGTCAGTTAGGAATCGAAAATCACTCATTGTTTATTCAAGGTGTTAAATAGGGGAAGAAGAAATATAAAAATTCCAAGAAAGGAACAGAAATGATGTCCAATTTAACAACTCTTTTATATCAAAATGCTACCTCTAAGTCAGGCTTCCTGTCAAAAGAAAGATGTGTATTCTGGGGAAAAAAAAAAAACGAGTCAAGCAGTCAGCTAGCTGGCTGAGTGTTGTGGATTTGCCCATAGCAAGGCAGAAAGAACATCAAGGAAAAGAACTTTACTATTCCTCATTCTTAGTCTTTTCATCCATCTTCCCCACCACCTCCAGCTGAGACTTTGTAATCTACAAAGTTTATATCAAAAACAAGAACAGAACTATTGCTCTAGACAAGACTCTGCAAGGTTGGTTTTAGTTATCTTTAAAAATGTTTAAAAAAATAAATAAATACCAGATTTAAAAAAAAAAAAAAAAAAAAAACCTAGCTAAAGGTCCACATAAGTAAATATATTAGGAGACTGTCCTTCCTCACCCAAAAGCACAGAGGGAAACCTAATAAATAGCCATTCCAGCTGACTGAGAGCCCTGGTATGATCAGCATTCAATTTCCCATTCCATCCAGATATAAGTGGTGCAAATGGTTTGCTCTAGACTACTAACTGAAAGGTTGGCAGTTTGAACCTACCTAGTAGCATCACAAAAGAAAGGCCTGGCAATCTGCTTCTGTAAATACTACAGCCAGGAGAACCCTGTTCACAGGGTCACCATGAGACAGAACTGACTCAACAGCACAGGGTTTTTTATGGAGCCCTGGTTTTTTTTTTTGGTGGCATAGTGATTAAGAGCTACAGCTGCTAAGCAAAAGGCTGGCAACCTGAATCCACCAGCTACTCCTTGGAAACCCTATGGGGCAATTCTACTCTGTCCTATAGGGTCGCTATGAGTCAGAACTGACTCGACAGCATCAGGTCTGACTTTTGGTTTTGGTATATTTACATATATGTGCTCGGCAAAATAGTCTGTGGCCTAATATTGCCCCACTACCTGATTTTGATTGGCTCGTGAGGTAAGAATTTTTTTTTAATATTTTAAATGGTTGAATAAAACACAAAAGAAGAATAATATTTCATAAAATATGAAAATAAAATTTCAGTGTCCATAAATAAAATTTACTGGACCCCAGCCACACACACTAGTTTAAGTACTGTCTATAGCTGCTCTCACATTACAATGGAGGACTTGAATGACTGTGACATTGAACTATGGCCCACGAAGTCTAAAATATTTACTACCTAGCTCTTAAAAGAAAAAGCTTGCTGACTCTCTAAAATAAAAAATGGCTTGGGATAAATATCTCATTTATTGAAATTATGTATTATTAAAAGTGAAATTATGACCCTCCAACCTCAGAATACTCAGAATACATAAATCAAAAAAAGAAAATATGCAAAGAACCACAAGAGCTACACAGGGGTTGTTCAACCTCTGAAGTGCCATACACGGCAAGGTATAATACAGGAGACATGGCATAAAGACATGGCTCAAAATGGGCTGAAGCAGACCCCCCCCCAAAAAATCTAAGGACACTTCAAGATCTTATTTAGGTATGGGGAAAATATTAGGGAAGGGATCAGCCTACTGTTTGGTGACCATGGTATGTTATCATCAGATAACCGAAATAAATCAGAACTTCTTGAATTCAAGGTATTATTTACCTTCTCCACCAAAAAAAGAAATTGTAGAAGCTGAAACTGAAAATCAAATGTGATTAATAGGAAAGCAATATTCAGGAATTAAAAGGAACAAGGATTTAACTAAAATTAGTTCAAATATACAGGACCAATAAATTACATTCTCCAAGTACAACAAAAAAAATCTTTTAAATATCATCACAGAACCATAGTGGATAACCTTTTAAGAGTTACACACTACAGGAGGGCAAATATAATACATAAATAAAAGGAAGAATGTTCCTTTAGTTTTTTAAGATAAAAGGATTCTAGAAAATGAAGATCAGTGAGCTTGACACTGATCCACAACAAAACTCTAGAACAGGTTATTAAACAGATGACTATGAACACTTAAAAATTTAAATAAAAAAAAAAACTTGCTATGGATTTGTTAAAAATAAGCCATGCCAAACCTTGTTTCCTTTTCTGACATTGTTACTACACGAGTGGATCAGAGAAGTGCATAGCTGTACAAGAAACCAAGAAAAGTATGGAGAAAATCTCTCAAGGCCAACTTAGGGTAACTTCAATTACTATTTGTGTAACATTGGGCAAGTTTCTTAATCTCTAGGATAAGAGACAAAAGTCCATGATAATCTCGCATTTCTGCACATCTTTCAAGCAAAGGCATTGGCAGCGTTTCTTCTGGGCTATCTTTTCATGGACATTTGTATAGCAAACAGTGTTGGAAGACAGAAATAGTGTTTCCTTCCTAAAGAACAGGTTTGCTTACAGTCCATTATATGAAGGACTGGAGAGCCTACATTTGGGCTTCCCAGCTGTTATATAACCCCACCGAGTATACAGCATCAACTTGACCCACTCTGTAGAGCCCCAACGGGACTTGGAAGGCAAGGGAAACTAAAACAAACAAGCTCATAATGCTTCCTATGCCATGAGTAATAAAGTCCGCTGTCTCTGATCCAGAAGTCTTGTCTTCGGCCAGTATCCATGAAACAGTGACTGGCTAACTTGTTAACTTGCAAGGTAAAATCCCAGATTCTTCACAGTTCTTGAAAATCTTTAACTCAGTTCGTTATTTGGAAAAAGGGGATTGTAAGAGTACCGCTTTACAAAGATATTATGAGGATTACATTATTTAATACAAATAAAGTACTTAGGAAATTACCTACTTTAACTGATCAATAAATGTTAGCTATTTTTGACAATCACAATTATTTTCAAATGTATTAGGTAGCTAAACAGTCACCCACAAAAGATCAGTATCAACTTAAGGGAGCCATCCTTAAGAGGTACAGAAAAACAAAAAACAACCTTAAGACTCTATCTTTTTTGTTGTTGTTGTTGTTAATATACACAGCAATACAGACGCCAATTCACAGTTTCTACATGTACAATTTAGCGATAATGACCACATTCCTTAAGCTGTGCAACCATTCTCACCTTCCTTTTCTGAGTTGTTCCTCCCTCATTAATATAAACTCACAGCCCCTTAAGATTCCTATCTAATCTTTAGAGTTGCTGTTGTGAATTTGATCTCATATAGAGAGTTCTTACCAACACTCATCTGTCAATTTGTTGTACTGTAGTGGCTTGCATTTTGCTGTGATACTGGAAGCTTTGCCACTGGTATTTCAAATACCAGCAGGGTCACCCAGGTGAACAGGATTCAGCAGAGCTCCCAGACTAAGACAGGCTAGAAAGAAGGAACTGGCAGTCTACATCTGAGAACACTGGCCAGTGAAAACCTTATGACCAATGTGGTACCAGAAGATGAGCCCCTCGGGTTAGAAGGCACTCAAAATACAACTGGGGAAAGCTGCCTCCTTAGAGTCAACCTTGATGACATAGATGGAGTAAAGCTCTCAGGGCCTTTATTTGCTCATGTGGCATGCCTCAAAATGAGAAGAAAGAGGTGCAAACATCCATTAATAACTGGAACATGGAATGTACAAAGTTATGAATCTAGGAAAATTGGAAGTCATCAAAAATGAAATGGAACACATGAACATCGATATCCTAGGCATTAGTGAGGTGAAATGGACTCGTATTGGTCGTTTTGAATCGGACAATCATACGGTCTACTATGCCGGAAACAACAAATTGTAAAGGAATGGTGTGGCATTCCTCATCAAAAAAGAATATTCCAAGATATATCTTGAAATACAATGTTGTCAGTGATAGGACAGTAGTCATACACCTACAAGGAAGGCCAGTTAATACAACTATTACTCAAATTTATGCTCCAACCCTCAAGACCAAAAAGATGAAGAAATTGAAGATTTTTACCAACTTCTGCTGCCTGAAATCGAACAAACATGCAATCAAGATGCATTAATAATTATTGCTAATTTAAATGTGGAAAATCGAAACAAAGAAGGATCAATAGTTGGAAGATATGGCTTTGGTAACAGAAAAGATGCTGGAAATGACATGACAGAATTTTACCAAGATCAATGACTTATTCATTGGAAATACCATTTTTCAACAACATAAACAGTGACTATACACATGGACCTCACTAGATGGAATACACAGGAATCAAATCAACTACATCTGTGGAAAGAGACAACTGAGAAGCTCAATGTCATCAGTCAGAACGAGGTCAAAGGGCCGAATGCAGAACAGACCATCAATTGCTCATATCAAAGTTCAAGGTGAAGCTGAATAATACTATAACAAGTCCATGACAGCCAAAGTATGACCTTGAGTATATTCCACCTGAATTTAGAGACCATCTCAAGAACAGATTTGACACATTGAATACTAATGATCAAAAACCAGACAAGTTCTGGGATGACATCAAGAACACTATACATGGAGAAAGCAAAAGGTCATTAAAAACATAAAAGACCACAACAGATGTCAGAATGACTCTGAAATTTACTTTTGAATGTAAAGCAGCTAAAGCAAATGGAAAAAATGATGAAAAGAGCTGAACAGAAGATTTCAAAGAAATCTTTGGCTGGAGAAGACCAAGTATTATAATAAAATGTGTAAGGACATAAAGTTAGAAAATCAAAAGGGAAAAACACACTCAGCATTTCTCAAGCTGAAAGAACTGAAGAAAAAAAATCAAGCCTCAAGGTGCAATACTGAGATAATATGGGCAAAATATTGAACCATACAGGAAGCCTCAAAAGAAGATGGAGGGAATTTACAGCATCACTATACCAAAAAGAAATAGTCAACATTCAGCCATGGCAGGAGGTAGCATATGGTCAAGAATCAATGGTATTGAAGAAAGAAGTCCAAGTTGCACTGAAGGTACTGGCAAAAAAATCAGGCTCCAGGAATTGATGGAATACTGAGATGTTTCAACAAGTGGATGTAGCACTGGAGGTGCTCAGTTGCCTATGCCAAGAAATTTGGAAGACAGCTAGTTGGCCAACAGACTGGAAGAGATCCATATTCTTCCCATTCCAAAGAAAGATGAGCTAAACAATGTGGAAATTATCAAGCACTATCATTAATATCACACACAAGTAAAATACTGCTGAAGTTAATCTGAAAGCAGTCGCAGGTGTGTATCAACAGGGAACTGCCAAAATTCAAGCTCGATCCAGAACAGGGCATGGAACAAGGGGTATCAGTGCTGATTTCAGATGGATCTAGGCTAAAAGCAGAGAATACCAGAAAGACATTTACCTGTGTTTTATTGGCTATGCAAAGGCATTCGATGTGGAGATCATAACAAATTACGGAAAACACTGCAAAGAATGAGAATTCCAGAACACTTAATCATGCTCATGAGCAACCTGTACATAGACCAAGAGGCAGCTGTTGGAATAGAACAACAGGATACTGCATGGTTTAAAATCAGGAAAGCTGTACATCAAGGTTGTATCCTTTCACTGTACTCACTCAATATGTATGCTGAGCAAACAATCTGAGAAGCTGAACTATTTCAAGAAGAATGCAGCACCAGCGTTGGTGGAAGACTCATTAACAACCTGGGATAGGGAGATGACACAACCGTGCCAAAAGCAAAGAGGATTTGAAGCACTTATTGATGAAGATCAAAGACTACAGCCTTCACCAATAAGCAACATCACGATAAATGGAGAAAAGATTGACGTTGGCAAAAATTTCATTTTACTTCTATCCACAATCAACATCCATGGAAGCAGCAGTCAAGAAATCCAACAACGTATCGCACTGGGCAAATCTGCTCCAAAAGACCTCTTTCAAGTGTTAAAAAGCAAAGATGTCACTTTTAGGACTAACGCGCACCTGACCCAAGTGATGGTATTTTCAATCACCACATATACATGTGGATGCTAGAAAATGAATACAGAAGATCAAAGAAATATTGAGACTTCTGAATTATGGTGCTGGCAAGGAATACTGAATATACGTTGACTGTCAAATGACCAACGAATCTTTTGTGGAGGAAGTACAGACAGAATGCTCTTTAGAAGGAAGGACAGCAAGACTTCACCTTCCATACTTAGGACATGTTATCAGGAGCTATCAGTTCCTGGAGAAAAATATCATGCTTGGTATAGGACCAAGGAAAGAGAGGAAGGCCCTCAACGAGATGGACTGACACAGTGGCTGCAAAGTGGGCTCAAGCACAGCAACAATTGTGAGAATTGTGCAGGACCGGGCAGTGTTTTGTTAGGTTGTACATAAGGTCGCTATCAGTTGGAACCAACTCCATAGCACCTAACAACAACAACAGAGAGTTCTTAAAAAAAAAGCTCAAGGCAGACATTTTTCCTAATTAAGCTAAATTATTGTTTGGTTTTAAGATAACTTCAGGGAGATATTTGGTTTAAGGTTTAAAGATTATCCCCGGGCAATAGTTTCAGGGGTTCATCTACCCTCCATGGCTCCAGAAAGTCTAGAGTCCATGAAAGTTAGAAATTATGTTCTACATTTTCCCCCTTCTGATCAGAATTCTTCTACGGAATCTGTGAGCGAAATGTTCAATAATGGTGGCCGGTCACCATCCAGTTTTTCTGGTCTTATGGCAAAGGAGGCAACTGTTCATGGAGGCAATTAGCCGCACATTCCATGTCATCCTCCTTTTCCTGACTCTTTCTTCCTCTGTTGCTCCAGTTGAATAGAGTCTAATTATTGTGCCTTGGACGGCTGTTTGGAGGCTTTTAAGACACGTGTTACTAGGCCAATTAATTGGTATGTCCCATGAAATCATGACTCTACAAACCAAGGAATCAAATCCCACAAGGTGTTTGGTTATACATAAGCAGCCCACAGCTACTCTTTTATTTATTTATTTTTGTCACTGTTGTAAATATATCTATCACACAACTTTTGCCAATTCAACTTTATACAAATGTACAGCTTATCCGCAGCAATTACAATAATTGGCTCTGCAATCCTTCCCTTAATCGATGTTACTTTTCAATGACTATTAACCCCCCTTTTTTTATTTTGTTTTTATTGTTGAGAATATACACAGCAAAACATACACAAATTCAACAGTTTTTACAGGTACAATTGAGTGACACTGATTACATTCCTCGAGCTATGCATCCACTGCCATCCTCCTTGCTGGAGGAGTGGGGTGCTCCCAGGCATGTGGTGGAGCTAAAGGGCTTTGCAACATTTGCCTGAGCAGGGAAGAGGCCAGGCTGAGGGGACAAAGGCCAGAGAGAGGCCTGCCTGAGGGCACAGACACGAAGAGGCTATCCTGATTAAAGAACTGTATTCTGAATTGCAACCTGTTTCTTACCCAATAAATCCCGTAACTGCGAGTATGGTCTGTGAGTTCTGTGTGGCCATTGCAATGAATTATCGAACCCAGCAGAGAAGTACAGAGCGCTGTGGGAGGGACGGCTGGTATCAGAATTGGTAAAAAGGTTGGAAGGTAGAGGTATGTCTGACCTCTGCCTCACAGCAATCAGCCTTGAGCTGTAGATCTTGATTCTCCTTCCCCTTGTGAAGTAAGAGGATGTGAGACATCTTCTCTTCTTACATTCATACCCAAAAGATCAATAACTGAAGAGATCCATCCTCAACAAGTACATATACATATATTAAAAAAAAAAAAAGCTGAAGACTCTATCTTTAACCTTGTTCTACTCAGTGTTTTCATAAATACCTTAACAGCACTATAAAAATGTACTAACAGAAAGTACAGATGACACAACTGCTAATATGGATAACAGAACCAGGATTTTTAAAAAATTTTGACATGCCGAATAACAACTAAAAAAACACAAATTTAATGAAGTGCTATTTTTAAAATAAACTATACAAACTATATATACTAATTACAATTTAAAAAGCAATTTACAGTTCTATTAACAATATAACATGACTACAGAAATGACCTTGCTACTAGATTAGAGAAAAATGGTAATCAATTTTTAATGTGTTCTGTTGGTCAGATCACACTTAAGATATAGTATTTAGCTCTGGGCACAACATTTTAAAGGGAAACATCAGCAACCAGAAGCATACCCAGAGGGGAATGGTCAGAACTAAGACAGGTGAAATAAATCCATATAGCATAAAAGAATAACTTAAGAAACTTCTTTACATAAGAAAGAAAAGATTCATTGGGAATGAAAATTTTTGAAACATCTGAGCTGTTATCTACGTGTAAATCCAATGGGGGGGCTAGAAATAATGGCTAATCAATTCCAAATGAATGTAAGGATGAATTTTCAATGGATCAAATGTTTTCAAATATGTGATGTTAAAACAACAAGTTCCTGTTCATGGAAATTTTTTGAAAGCCACCAGCTAGGATACCGGCAATTAGGATTTCCTCATTCACGTTCAGATATCTTTAAACTACTCGCTTGTTATCCATAAAAAACCAATCCACAGGAAATCTCTCCAGGCCGCTCGCCTATTTTCACTCCTGTCTAGCCTCCCTGGTTTCTGTTCCATGTTAGCCTTGCCCCTTTAAACTGACATGTTTTTCTTAGTAGCCCACCTGACTTTTTAATTTCCCCCTGATTACATCATCTTTTCCTTCACCGCAGCCCAGAGGCAATTTGACAGAGGCTCCTGGATAAGAAGCCCTAGCCCCACCTCCCATCTGGCTTAGAAGAGGGGTTAGAAAATTAATTTCTTGATCTCAAAGTCCCTTTCAATTCTAGGATTCTTAGATTCTTCAAGAGGAAAAGAACATCCTTATTACTTATTTTTCCATTTACATAATCAGGAAATTGGTGGGTGCCCAGTGACTGAGGGATGAATTGATAAGTGGATTAATAAATTAATGACCTTTTTAAAGCAAGCGGTAACAAGTATTTTTCTTCTGTATGAACAGAATACCTAAACGGGTCTTAACATTTTTCAATCGGTCAAACAGATGGTGTCTTAGTTATCTACTGCCACCACAAGTGGATGGCTTTAACAAACAGATTTATCCTCTCACAGTCTAGAAGGCTAAAAAAACCCACCATCATTGAGTCGATTCCAACTCATAGTGACCCTATACACAGAGCAGAACTGCCCCATAGAGTTTCCAAGAAGTGCCTAGTGGGTTCGAACTGCCAACCTTTGGTTAGTAGCCGTAGCTCTTAACAACTATGCCACCAGGGTTTCCTCTAGGAGGCTAGAAGTCCTAATTTCAGGGCACCAGCTCCAGGGAAAGGCTTTCTCTCTCTGTCAGCTCTGAGGGGAGGTCCTTGTCATCAATCTTCCCCTGAGTCCAGGAGGGTCTAAGCACATGGACCCCAGGTCCATAGGATGTGCTCCACTCCTGGCTCTTCTTTCTTGGTGGTAGGAGGTCCCTATCTCTCTACTGGCTTCTCTCTCCTTTTATCTCTTGTAAGATAAAAGGTGATGTAGGCGACAGCCCAGAGAAACTCCTTGTACATCAGATTAGGGCTGTAGCCAGAGTAACGGTGTTACATCCCACTCCAATCGTCTTTATATAACTTAATCTTGCCTCATTAACCACAGGCAGAGATTAGGATTTACAACGCACAGAAAATTACATCAGATCATCAAATGAAGGACAACCACATAATACTAGGAATCCTTCCCTAGCCAACTTGACACATATTTTGGGGGGACACAATTCAATCCATGACAGATGATGAGGAGTGAAACAAGATTCACATTAAACACCTGTGGGAACAAGGAAAGTCAAGTGTGAGAGCAACAGAGAATGGAACTGGGAATGGGAACAGGGGTAGATTAATTCTCAGAAACTACCTGATGGCACAATGGTTAAGTGTTTGGCTGCTATCTGAAAGACTAGTGGTTTAAACCCACCCAGCGGCTCCACGGGAGAAAGCGTGGCAATCTGCACTCATAAAGGTTACAGCCTAGAAAACCTTTGGAGCAGTTCTACTCTGTCACAGGGAGTTGCTCTGAGTCCAAATCAACTCGCCAGCACCCAACGCCACCATCATTAACTAGTAAAGTCTCTTACTTTGTTAAATTTACAACTGCTTATAAACCAAAGTAAAACGTCAGGTTATGTAAAAGTGTATTTGAATGAACAGTGAATGTATAACCAAATAGTTTTTGGTAAATAATGAAATATAATTTCACTGTTTCATGAATATTTAACATGTAGAAGTAAACTATTAATTCACATTCTATTTTTAAAATATCCTATATAGAAATATTGTTCTAGTAATAACATTAAATATTATTTATGTATTCTACATTTTATTACCATTTTCTCTATTATTGTATATATGCACTTAAAATTTACACTTACATAGCCAAAAAACAAGTTTTCTCTTAAAACAATGATGCTCTTTTAATACGGTAATATGAGTAAGCATGTACTTAATCATGTTATAGAAATTGGAATTGTTTCAGCCCAGTAGGAATGAGACGTTTTCAGGACATAATTAGGGGGATATCAAAGACAACAGATACATCTGTAAAATCCAATACCAATTAGAAATAACAAACTGCATTACCTTTCTTATGTTTGCGGAATACTTTGACCAATAGACATGTAAGGTTAGAGATAGCTTGATATTATTAAAAACTGCAAAAAAGCAAAGAATCAGAGGTGATAAGAGGACAACTTAAAGCATATTTTCTGGAAGTAAATAAATATGATAAACTTATCAAGAAAATAGTTTTAAAATCCATTTTATTTAGGACAACCAAAGAGAGGCTGTCAAATTAATTTTATTTTTAGTTACATCGTTCTCTGTAACATAAAACCTGTGGCCGCTGGGTGGATTCTGACTCACAGCGACCCTATAGGACAGAGCAGAACTGTCCCAGAGGGTTTCCAAGGCTATAACCTTCAAGGAAGCAGACTGCCACATCTTCCTCCCTCGGATTGCCTGGCGGGTTCCAACTGCTGACCTTTCAGTTAGCAGCCTAGCACTTAACCACCGCGCCACCAGGGCTCCTTTCTATAACAAACAACAAGGTAAAATGTACTGAAATGAGAATATTCACAAGCTTATATCACCATTAACAACTGCCACACCTTATTATCCCCTACCTTTTGAGAATCAAGAACTCTTTGTTACTGCTCTCCTTGGTTGTGCTGAATCTGTACAGTGGGCTGATCCTCACAAGGGAAGCAAAGTGAGAAAAGACCACACTCTATGGGATGGCACACTTCATGGGGTATGTATACACTTGACATGACTGAATGGAGTGTATGAGTGGACGTTGGGACAGCAAAGCAGTTAAAAGGAACTATGTAGATAAGGATCTAAAATTTTTTAGCAGTCCCAGTGGCAAGAAAAAAGATGTCTTGAGAGATTTTGGGCAAAACTTCCTATACTGTACACTGTTTAAAACCCCATGTGCCACTCCCTTTAAGCCAAACTACAGCAAAGATATGCAATATTATTACAGCCGGAGTTTTAAGGCAGTGTAATACACACACGGGACCATGTGGAGATCCAACATTTTATGTTACATGTTTATAAATATGTATGAGTCTGTGTACCCAATCCATTAAAAAGGGGAGCTCTAATTTCAAATAGACAAAGTTTATCGGAAACTTCTCCAACTCCACATTTTATTTCTGGACTGGTGCCACCAACAGCTAACTATATGAATGAGCATAGGACCAAGGCAAAAACTGTGAAGAAATTAATATTTATGGAATGTTAACAACATGAGCTTCAGGGAGCAGAATGTCAGGTGATTATGTATGTTCCTTTACCCTAACATGATCGACTGCTTAGGCACTCTACCTCCTCCTCTTCTTGGCTCAGCGTTCCGAGTATATACGAGGAGGCTCTGTTCTTGACCAGGAAATAAGACAGTACAGTGATGTTACCTAGTGGGCTAAGATAATCGAAAAACAAACCAAAACGCACTTAAATTTTAACTGACTCCCTTGAGATATACTAGCAAAGTTATTTATGGTAATTTTTGTTTGTTTTGATTCTTCTTATTTTAGGAAGTATCCTTATGTGTATGTTTATGTGGTAGAAGGAGAGAGTGTTAGAGCTTCAAACTTGATTCCGTGTATTTCATAGAATTTTTTAGTTGAAAGCGAATCCAGTCTCTTTTTCACTTTGGAGGAAATGACTCACCCAATATTACACAATAGTTAGAGACAAACCTAGAAGGAGAATGCAGGTCTCCTGCACTTAGTGTAGGACTCTGAATAGTGAACCAAGCTGGCTATTTTACTATCCTAGATCATAATTAGTTTCCAGAAGTACTGTCTTCATTCACACTCTAGTATGATTATCAGGAAATTCCTTAACAGGAAAATTTCTGACTACAAACAAGGAAATGAGCATGCATTGGGACTTGGAACACCAGCTGGCAACATGGTAGGCACTGGTTATCTAAGTGACAGGGGAAGAAGAGCAGAAGATGAGAACTAATTTAGAGGAAATAAAGGGGGGGGGGAGGGGAGAAGAACAAGAAAAGAAGGGAAAAGAGGAGTAATTATGTAATAAGACCCCTACTTTGCCTCCCTTCAAAATGTCCCTAGGTGGCGCAAATGGTTTGTCCTCAAGTTAAAGGTTGGGAGGTTCAAACCCACCCAGAGGCATCATGGAACAAAGGCCTAGTGATTCGTTTCCATAAAGACTACAGCCAAGAAAACCCTATGGTGCATTTCTACTCCGTAACACACATGGTCTCCTTGATGGCAATGAGTTTGGTTTAGTTTTTGGTTTTTCCTTCCTTCACGATTTCCCAAAGGTCCCTGAAAAACTTACTGATTAATATCAACATAAGATCAGAACTATTTTAAAAGCTCTCACAATTCAGTCTGGAGGAGGAAGAAGGAAAGAGAAAAATCAGAAGAAAAAGGCTAAGAAGAAGCATCTCCTCCTTCTTGAATGGCAATAGAATAGTTTATAACCTCCTTTCCTTATTATCAGGGCATTTAGAATAAAACTGTTGAACAAGTTGGTGCAAATTTTAAATACGGGAGACTTAAAAAAAAATCTTTTTTTTTTTTTTAAGTACAGAGAGGAAGATCTATAGGACATTAGGTTCATCAGAAAATACCTCTGTAGGATAGTTTTATAATGTTATTTGGAGAGCTGTGTCATTTATTCACTTTAGCTATAGGTGTCCAAACGTAATTTGAGCAAGCTAAAGAATTTTTTAAAGAAGCAGGACTTTAAAACTGGAGAGATGGACTCTCCATCAAGTCATAAATCCTCAATCTGCTGTTTAAGAATAGATATGGAAAGAGAAATTGTCAACTTATGGTATGTGTTCCATTCCCCTCTATGTTCCCCCCACCTCTGCAGACAATTCCAGAAATACTTGGTTTGACCATACTTTACTCATAGTGTAGCCTTTACAACTAGTCATATATGCTGCTTATCCTATAACAAGATATGATGATTTATATGGCTAAATATGTCAGTGTAACTTGTGCTACCCACCCAGTGCCGTCGAGTCGATTCTGACTCATAGCGACCCTGTAGGATAGAGTAGAAGTGCCCCATAAAAAGGCATCATTATATTGAAACAATCAGCTACTGAGTTTGTTGTTCAAAGCATGAACATCCACTCAGAACTTGCAAAGTTAAATGTAATATTGTTTCTCAAATCAAGAACAAAAAAAGGATAAATAAAATTGAACTTGAAGTCTTTATTACAGAGATTAGATTCATAACTTGCCCAACAGAACAGTGAAGTTTTCCACGTGTGATATGGTATTGGTGCAAATGGTTAACACACCTGGCTGCTAACCAAAATTTGGAAGTTCAAATTTACCACAAGGCACCTCAGAAGAAAGGCCTGGTGATCTCCTCCAAAAAAATCAGCCATTAAAAGTCCTATGGAGCCCGGTTCTACTCTGATACACATACAGTCACCATAAGTTGGAGTAGTCTCAATGATAACTGGTTTATAAAATGAGTGTACGATGAAAATGGAAAGAGAAAAGTAATTTACACAAAAAAGGAGTACAATGATACAGATAGAAGTAATTTCTTGGCCTTCTAATAAGCCATTCACTCCTCCATTCAACATTTATTTTTGGAGCTCCTACCACGTGCTGACAGTTTTCTAGCCATTGGGCTACAGCAATGAACAAAACAAGATCCCTGGCTTCATGGAACATAAAAAACAGACAATACAGAAACAACTACTTTAAATGTCAGTCGATGCCAATGCTTTTAAGAAAAATAATACAAGGGAAAGGTGAATAAGCATGACGAAAGGGTTTGTTATTTTACATAGGATGATTGGAGAAGCCTTCTCTCATGAGGATAATAAGTATTCACTTGAGCAGAGACCTGAAGTTAGTGATGAAGTGATGATACCTGAGGGTACAGCATTTCAGAGAGAACAGTGAGAGCAAAACCTCTCTGCTGTGAGGAGTATCAAGGAAGCCAGTGTGTCTACAGTGGAGTGAAAAAAAGGAAAATCTTAGGAAATAGTGTCAGATAGGTAAAAGTAGCAGGGGTCAAATAACATGGATTTATGTAAAGTCTTTTTCTTTTACCCTGACAGAGAACCTACTGAAGATCTTGTGCAAAGGAGGGATATGATCAGCCTTGTTTTCAAACGATCACTCTGCTGTGTGGAGAATAAATTTGGTTCTGGGAGGGGAAAGAAAAGAGATTGAGTAGCTACTGCAATAGTTCAGGTGGGAGATGACGGTATGTCTGACCAGACTGATAGCAATGTCTGCATTAACTAGATGTTTGAAACAAGATTTTTTTGTTGCCTTTCAGCTAAACTAAAGGCAGACTGAGAAAGGTAAAAAACTGAAGACTAAAAAGATGTGAAGAGTTAGCCATAGTCATACAGATATAGATCACCAAAATCCTGGAACATAAACTTGGGTGAAGTTATGGTGAAGAATAGTTCTTAAAGATGTTGGGGATCTTTTTTTCTTAAATGAGATGATTTAATGACAGTCTACATATGCTAAGATGTTAAGATGCTTGGATTAGTGTACTTTAAGTTTCTCCTTACTATCTGCCAGTGACAAATTTTATAAACGCTTTCCTAAAATATGTCTACCACTGATTTCTTTCCTGTACCCTAAAATACATTTTAAGAAAGTTTATTTTTTTCTTAAAATTAAAAAAAAAAAGTTCCAAAAAAGATAGCTTAAGTATGCATGCCACATGATGCAAAACAAACTATAACCCCCCTCCAAAAAAAAGAAAAAATTCTCACAGAAAATGCTATCATATAAAGACCAAAAGTTGAAAAAAAGAAAGGAAACAATTATCAGAAAAATTTTAAGTTGTTTCTAGTTACATCCTTTATTTTAAAATTTAAGGTTAATTTGCTTAACCTATTGAAAAGAAAAAAAAAAAACCCTATAACATTCTAATGGTATAATCCTTTAGGCTTAGCTTAGAAAAATCTTAAAAAGGAAACACTACAAACTTAAATTTTAAATCAACATTACCTTTCACCAAGCTTTTTAAGCTTTCCAAAATAGAAACAGGGGGGTACTGAGGAACATTAATAAAATTAATAAAAATGCCACAGGCTTTCAAATCCCTGGGAATTCATTTGCTTCACAGCAATGTGCTTCTTTCAGCATTTAAACTTATTTGTTCTTGCTAATAAAAACAATTTGCCACACCAAAAAGGAATGAAGATGTCAGCTCCATATGACATATTTATCAATATAATGGGAAGGTCTGTTCTAGACATTCTTGGTGGATAGGAAAACGGAGGTATACAACTGATTAGAGAGTTGAATTCCCACAGTAGATGAGTACAGGCCAAAGAATACATATATCAAGTATCATGAAACTCAAAAGGTTCATCTTGGGCCTCCACGGATGATTTATGATAAAAATGTATTTTTAATCAGTTTAGGTATAGAATTTTAGATAAAGTGAGGTAATTTTAGAATTCAAACCATACATGTCAAGTTGGAAAAATGAACAAATACAAGTCAATGTGGAGCGAATAAACAAAGTTTGAAAATACAAAATGAAAAAGTATTAGGATTTAAAGTGAATCACAAGCTGTAAACCATTAAAATGTAATATTGCTTTAAAATGACATACAATATTGCTTTAAAATGCCAACACTTACTAATGTCACATTTGAAAAAAACAGCAAATTATTGAAGCAACTATTTAGTGATAAAAGTTTTCCTGAATACTACAAGTAAAAATAAGTTAGCAGATACAAACTCAAATATACTAGGTTTAGTTTTTTGTTTAAATATTAGTAGTATTAGACCATAATAAATCTAAATATTTCTAAAGACCTTTCTCCAGCATGTAGACATTTTAACATTTAATCCCCTTACATTTCACCAAAGTTATTCATTTTTTGTTTGTTTTGTCTGGAAAATTCGGGGCAGGGGTGGAAAAATGCCCTGAGCAGTGCAAGAGTATATACAAAGGTACATTGGGATAATGACAAGACGGAAGTAAATAAGCAGGTGGAAGTACCCATTTATTTTAACAAAGACTATTTTACAGGAAAGAATAGTCTATGTGTATTTATGTAATTCATTAATAATGATCTCCACATAACCAATGCTGGACTTTAAAAAAAAAAAAAAAAAACTGTATTTTTAAAAAAGTCTCCTAGCTAGCCTTAGTTAAGATGTAAAAAAAGCAAACATTTATTGAGCCCAGTTTGAGGTCCCGAAAAACAAATGAAGCTAAAAGTTTGGAGTAGCTCCATAAGAAAGCAATGAAAATGACCTCAGCCTCATGGGGTGGGGGGGGGGGGAGAAGGCCTAAAGAACTTAAATTATTTTACTTGATGAGGACTAAAAAAAAGTGATATTACTAGAACCCAAGTATATTAAAAGATAAATAAATAGATGAACCAAGAAAATCTTTTTTATTTCAACTAAAGAGGAACAGAACGAAAAAGAAACTACAGCTTATAAACTTCTGTAATTATCTGTGATTATCTGTAGACTGTGAGCACTGGAATACACATAAGGAAAGTTTCAAGCACCTGGACCACCATTTCAGAAGCCTAAAGAATATAAACAACAATCTTTCTGGGTTAGATTTGATCAAGTTTGTTTGAACTCAATGAATCAAAGGCTACATACATAATAAGTAAGGCTACTTTCAAAATCTAAGGAAATCTTAAAATCTCAAAGAGGCTAACTTAAGAAATAAGACTTTCTTCTATCAAAAGGGAGCATAAATCTGAGCAATGGTTAGAATAATTTGGATACATTCAGTCATTTGCTAAGGACACCACTACCTTTCACAAAGTTTAAGAAAAAAAAATAAGTTTGCGACAAAAATAACATTCCATAAATATAATGGAATTTATATTATTTCTAAATTCAACTGTGATTTGTAATTTTAAGAGAACTTCTTAGTGACCTGTGTCCTCAATCACTTTTGCAAACCAGTGGGCTCTTTCTGATTTAATTCAGAGGCAGAAAATACATGAGGACTTCCATCATTCAGTTTTCTATCCATATTAGAGCATAGCTGCTCTAACACAAGCCTGTCAACACAGAAACAGACAAGGGTGATGAGGCAGATCCAGCTATAAATCCTTAAATATCACAAATAATATACCTTTTATGTAATTAAGCTCTGTATCCCTCACAGCTTCTCTTGATGTCGGGTAAATCTGTCTGGCTAGATTCATTATACTGTCATATGCCCTATGAGTCTCAATCAAACCATGCAGTTATTTTCACATACCTAAATATGCTTTTTTATACAGTATAATTCTAAACAGCTATGCAAAGGCAGTTGTTTTGCGTTTTAGAAGTCTTACTTTTACAGAGCACACCTTCTCATTACAGGTTATCAGTAAATTTAATGTTCACCTTTTCCCTATTTTTATGGTATGCCACAAATGATTCCCCCAAGTTTAGATTTCTAGGAAATGTACAAGGATTTCTTTCTTCTTTTTTTTTTTTGGCAAAAACACTCACTGTTATCAGTGCAAAGAAATAAAATGCCAATGACAGTTTATTCACTCACAGCCATTTCATAAATACATTCATATTATAATGTAATTAAAGGTCTCTTTCCACTACAGAGTATGAATTCTACGAGAACAATTGCCAGGTCTAGATTTTCATTGCTCTGAATCTCAAATACAAGTTGGGGGATTTTGAGGAACAATTGTAAGTAGTTCATAATTGTTATTTATATTTTTTTCCTTTTAATTGCTTTATTTATTCTCCTATCCATTGTAGTATAATGGCAATATCTTAATAAGCCATGTATAGAAAAGTATTTATTGTATTCATATTTAACTTGAAAATTTAAAATTATTCTCTTAAAAAGTTTTGTATCCTTATACTTAAAAGTGAACTCTAAAGGTGATCTTTAGTTAACTGACTGTCACCTTCTCTCTCAATTTCAGGGATATATTATCTGGTTTCTAGTGTCCTCTTTAAGAGTTAGTGACTTAATCACAATTCAACATTTCTTTCCTTTAACTTTGGTTAAAAATGAAATAGTGAACTCTGTAACGAAGTACTGACCTGCACGACTATTATATAGAAATCTAGTCGAGTAATAATAATAAAAGGAAAGAAACAAAGAATGAAAGGAAAAACTTTAGAAAGCTCTAAAGCTGAAATGAAATTTTAAGACCAAAATGATCATATTGTATATAACTTTATGCTCTGTTAATGTATACACAAGTAAACCAAAACTGTAAATTAATTGTGTTTAACAGCATTAAACATTACATTAAAAAATTCCAGTACACTGAGAATAAACAGCTTGTCCATAATTCATAGTGACAGAAAAGATAAACAGGCCCCTTGACAACATAAAACCTTTCCCAAGGTATGCCACAATGCAAACTTGAAAATGAAAATATCTGAAAGCTCATCTTTACCTCAATTTTGACCTCTCACACAGACTTGTTATTAAACATACCCCTCCTGTCTGCCTAACCAAACTATCTGAGTTTGGAGAGTTCGCAAAGATGTGCCTTCCAGGCAAACTTTTGTTTTCTAAATCTCTCCAAATACTTCCAGTTGGAAAACATCCACTTCAGCTATTTGACACCAGGGCGTCACTTTTTCCTCTTGCCTTACCTGCTACAACTTAAGTATTTTTGCAAGTAAACTCTGGGCAGTTAGGGAGGTGACTCTTTAAGCACTTCTGAATCCATGATGACTTTGTACCTTACACACTCCCACAGCCAAAGGCCTTTCTCCCTCCAGCCTGTTCTGAGAACTCACCCAGGTCACTTAGCGCACCTCACTCACCTCTGAAAGAGCTCGCCACCTGGGAGCAAACAGCACTCTAGGAATAATCCTCAAGATCAAGAAGCTGACTGGATTTCAACACGTGGTGAGAGAAAATGTGTGTATGGGGGGGGGCGGTGCGAATATCACAGAGAGCAGCTGTCTATTAAGTGGCTTAAATCTGTTGGTTAAAAAGCTGAATAAACAAATACACAGATGGGTCTAGTTCCTTGGGGATTCTGGATTCTCAGAAGCCTCCCACACGATGTCCAGTTCGGGCTCTCCTGACTCATCTCCATGCAATACGCGAACTGGTTCCACTTTGAGATGCCCCAGATTTGCACTCGTCTTTCCCCTCAGGTTCCTTCTAATCAAAGTGTCACCCCACCCCGCCCCTGTCAGGTGCCCTGAGACACTCACCTAAGAGATCTCAAAGTCTGAGCGCAGGAGAGCAACTTTTCCTTCCTGCTCTAAAGAGACCCGAACACCCGCAGCAAGTGAGAGTCTTCGTAGACACTCACGGCGCTTTCAGGGTGTCCGGGCGCCTTCTGGCCTCGAGGGCCAGGAGAGGCGCTCGGGCAGCGTGCACGGCCACCCAGAGGGTCCAGCCTGCGCCGCCGCCGCCGCCGCCACACATGCGGGCGTCAGGACCCGCGCCCGGCCTGGGTCACAGTCACCCACGAGCTCCTGCCCGTCCTCCGGCTCGCCAGGGGCCACGGCGGACTTCCAGGTAAAAGCTCACAGTGAAACCCTTCTTTTCTCCCAAAGGTGTTAGCGCTCCTCGCACATGCCCTCTCTGCAGAACAGGGAGGCGCGATTTCCCCCCAAACCCACCCACAAAGAGTGAGCAGACGGAGACCTTCCCAAAGCGAAATCCCACTAAATCCAGGGCAGATCCCGGGCGAAGCGGGTGGTGGTACCTCGTGGAGGCGGGAAAGAGCGTGATCTGGACAGCAGCTGAGATGCACGACTATCCCGAAGAGTCACTAGGGGCCAGGAGTTTCTCACTCGAAAAACAGTAGTGTCCCCTTTCCGCTTCTCTTGTCCCCAGAGAAGTACTTTTGAGATGAACGCTGAAGTGCCCAACTGCCTAACTTGCAGAAGAGAAGCGTGCACTTGCCCAGTTGAGTAAATAAAGGCTAGCAGTTGGATCAATAAAGTGTGTGCTTCTAAACACCAGATGTTTTTACTGTTGTTTCGTCTGCCAGGGGGAGGGGGAAGGGAGGAGGAGGAAGAGACAACAAACAATTAAAAAAAAAAAACAGGGTAAACAAACACACATCTGGTGTTTCGACACATATCTTCCTCCAGCCGAGGTCTCTCCGGACGAGGCAACATTTTGCATATTCAAAACTAAAATTCATCCGTGAGCCAACAGTTATCGCCCCTCTCGCAATCCCCCTCCCCCATCACAAAGCAACCCGAAAAAGCACAACAAGTGGTGGTGTTGGGTCCGGAACGCGACACCGACGCCGAGCCGAAATTTGACACATGTCACACTCGCCCCGCCGCGCCCAGCGCAGCCGCTGGGGCGAAACTTTACCTCCGCCGCCACCGCCGCCGCCGCCGCCACCGCCGCGCGGAGCAGAATAAAGTGGCCGCCCGGCGTGGAGGTGGCCGAGACGGGGTGGGCTGCGGAGGTGCAGCGCGCCAGAGTGAAGGCGAAGAAACTTACCGCAACCGGGGACGCCGGGGCAGCGTCCCGGAAGGTGGCACCCGCCGCGCCGAGGCAGAAGCCCCCCAACAACACACCCACGCGCCGAGTCCCTGCGGCTGCTGCCGCTAGTGGGGGCCGAGCCTGGGGGCGTCTGAGGAAGCGGCAGCCGGCGGCCGTCCGCCGCATAAATCACCGGGACGCTCGAAGGCGGGCGGCGCGGGGCTAAAGCCGGGGCGCAGCGGCGGCCGCGGAGCTGCACGCGCCGGCGTGTCTCGCGCTTTCTCGGAGGCTCGCGCTGTCTCGCGCTGCCGCTCCCCCCACCCGGATCTGTGTGTGTGTCTGTGTGTGTGTATATGTGTCTGTGTGTGTGAGTGTGCGCTAGCGGGCGCGCGCACTCGGCCGCGCGCGAGTGTTGTTGGCAATGCAAACTGTACACACACTGCGCGCGGAGCCGCCTCTCCCCGGAGCGGCGGGGTGGGGGAAGGGGCGCCTCGGAGGAGTCTAAAGTGCTGCTGGACCACTTGTTTTGTTTCACTTTGTGGTGTTATTGTTGTTGTTATTGTTATTAATCCCAAAAGTGGTTTGGGATCAGCCAGTTAGGATGCCTTCCTCTCCCACCACCATTCTTCCCCCCACACCCCAACTTCTTTGAGGGAGGATGAGAGCGGGACACAATATTGTTGGGATTTGCAGTGGAGCCTCCTGGCTGACGTCAGGTCCACCTGCTATGTAAACAACTCGCCGCAGAACTTGTTTGTTCGGCGCCTGATTTTCCCCCACCCCCACCCTTCTCCCCACCTCCTGCTCCGCCTCCTGCAGCTCGCCCCAGACGGCGTGTCAAGGAAGGGGGTGGGGAGGGAGGAGAGAACAAAACCTTATGCTGTATTGGCAAAGCCGAGTTGTGTCTGCTGCTTCTTGGCACTTGCCAAAGTACCGTCCCCTCAGCAGACGGAGCTGCTGGCAAATTAAACAGGGGATTCCACGTGAAGTGCAGAAAGCCTCGAAGGGATCCAAAGCCCTTGGTGGCGGGGAGTTAAAGTACATGGTAGTCAGGGAGGGAGCCTGGAGCGTGCGTTACAACGCTGATTGGCCTTTCTTTGCTCGGTGTGCGCCTCTGCGGCCTGGGGTGGAGAAAGGCCGAGCGTCTTTCTCACTCTTCATTGTTGTCGTGGCTCCTGGCTCACTCGGGCCCAGGAGTTCTTGGGCTTCCTCGTGATGCACAGCCCGGGTCTCCGGTTGTGGGGTCGGTCTGCAGGGCCACCTGGGCGGGGCTTTTGGGGTCTCAGGCTTTCCTGACCGGCCTTATCAGTGACTGAGGGGAGCAAAAGTAACCGGCATGGACAGAAAGTAGCCTCTGCCAGAGCTCGCTACGCGCGCACTTCAAAGCCGAGGCGCTGGCTTGTGGGGATGCGCGGGCTAGACCTCCAGCCCCGGTCCCCGCTCCGGGCTGCAGGGTGTGACCCGGCTGGCGGGGCCGCACGGTACCGAGAGGGATGGCAGGAGAGGCCGAAGGAGAGCGAGGTCGGCCTCGGATGGGACGCGTGACTGGGGTGGGGGGGGGGGTCCCTCGCCAGCCCCTTGCCCTCCAGTCCCTCCCGTTCCCGCGGCCCGCGCGACCCTCCGCCCTCCGGGTTCCCTGCGCGCCGCCGCCGGAGCCCGCGTCTCCGCTCGCAAAGCAGTCGCGAAGCGTGGCTTTCCGAAAGGCGCTGAAACTTTCCTCCAAATAGCTGCAACCGAGAGGCACTTAGAAGCAGAGCCTGGCCCCCAGCTTCTTCCCAGCCCTCCTCCCAGGAGAAAAAAAGACTAACTTAAAAATCTCTGGTGGCGGACGAGGTGGGGGAGGGCGATGACTGGGAAGATTGGCGAGCAGCACTAACTTCTGCCTTTGACTCGGTCTTTTCCTCAAAGAGCAGCGCGCCCTTTCTCTAAAGGGCAGACGCGAGCTCACACACACACTTGGCATCAACTCTTCTCTTCAGAACCCGCAGTTCTCCAAGGGAGGAAGCAGCCCTGGCACCCACTTCTGTAAACACACCGTCAGGTTTTCTGGGGAAACCAATTAAGTCAATAAGCCGCGGGGCTGGTCCAGGGAAGACGGCCCTGCAAGGAGGACGAGGACCGAGGTAGATTTTGGTTTGGAATCGCGGCGCCTTCTGTGAGGGTGTCAACTCCAGGCAGTTCTTAAGTGATCTGCTAGGGGTTGTGCTCAGTCTTTTTTAAATTGTCTTTTTCCAAATGCAGGCTGGGCAGTGAACAAATAATTCAAATGTTTTAAGGATAGGAGCAAGGGAGAAGAGGAGTGAGCAGTCATTAAAATTAGAGACCACTAGACCGGAATGACACTACCTCGCCCTTTTGAATAGTGGAGATCATTTTATGCCAAGATTTTGCTTCGATGTCTCACTAGCAAACCTAAATAAAAAGCGGATTCTCGGAATTAACCTGACTCTTTTATAAAAGAGAAGAGCAAACGGCGTCGAAATCCTTGGAAAGCCGAGGATGTACCTTTCCACAGGGTTTGTGAGTAAAGTTAACTAACAACCCTGTCCAAAACCAGACAGTTGGCACGTTTTTCTTCTTCCTCCCCTCACGTGTATGGACCCCACTTTCTTCCCTTTCTTTCTAGGTGTCCCGAGGAAGTGGCACGAGAAAGGTTCATTATGAAGGAGACTTGGCCACTTAGAGGATAAGTTCATGATCCCAACGGGCAGAAAGGGGGTGACGTTCTCAAGACTTGGAGATGAACGAGATTAGGTAGCCTGTCACTTTTCTGGACACAAAGCCACGTTTTAGTGAACTTCGCAGCCCCTGACGTTTCTTTGCGGTGAGTACAAATAGTGAAGTGCCAGAAGTGCAAAAGCAGAACTCAGTGGAAGGAGCGTATCTTAATAAGTGGCGGCGTCCCCTTCACCGCCATAGTTCTAAGCCCCCTGGTGTCCCCGCTGAACTTCACCCCCATTCTCTCCCGTTTGCCTGCTGCCATCCTCCAGCCACCAACCCTTCCTCCCCACGGGGACAACGCCCAGGGAATTGAGAACGCAGGTCCCGCCCGGAGTCGCTGCCCTCGGCGGCACCCTCGCCGGCAGCCAATGGGCTGGGCCCGGGTTCGAGAGGTGAAAGTTCAGGCCCGGGGCTTACCGCCGGCTCCCCGGCTCCCGTCGCCTACCTCCCGGCCCCCGCCCCCAGCCACACTGCAGACACAGCTCGGCTACCAGGGGCTGCCACGGTGGCACGTAGTTTGTTGATGGGTGGTCATAAAATATATTTATTTGCAATTCCTTGAACTCGCCCACCACCCCCGCCCCAGCAGGGCCGGGAACACTGCGGGCTTTGTTCGCCTCGCCTGCTGCCTGAGCCGGCCGGGGTTCAGCGCTCTGAGCTCACAGACTCCAAAAAAAGTTGAGTATAATAATAGGAAAACCGGCTTTCCTCAGCTGAAGAACACGCTGAAAGGGCAAACAGCGAACGAATAGTTTTCTTTTGCACAAGTCAGTGGTCAGCCCACTGGCTCACGGCAGCTTTTGAACGAAACACTGCAGATCCGAGAGAGGGGGAAAGCCAAACTGTCCCCGCAGTCACCGCGCAGGGGAGTAGCCGCAGCTCAGGTCTCCTGCCCCGCATGTGGGGCTGCCAGAGTCATTTAAAGAGGCTCCAGGGGAAAGTTTAACGGGGCTATTGGGCAACTGAGGTAGTTCTCCAAGTGGCCTCAAAGCTCCCTCACAATAAATTATTGGATTTCAAGTTGATTCTACGATGAAACCACAAATCAACAAAATCTGAGACATTGCTCCGTTATGGTCCCGGCGAAAGATAAGTTCGTTTGAAATGGTCTCTGCCAGCACAACTTGAGCGAAATAAACCACCCCAAATGAGACTGACTAAAGTCAGGATGCAGGAAAGCAACGTGCGCGAATGACACGTATCAGAAATGTTGGTTTAATGCTTGTCCGAGTGAGCCAGTTTGATTTTTAATTATTTGTTACAAAAACTTTATTATTCACATACTTAGGTCTGTTTTCTCCAAAACTTTCAGTGAAACAAAAACTACATTTTTCTCCTTCAGTCTTTCCATTGTCGTAATTGTGACTTATACTTAAAATTTAACTGACTTAGATTCTGGGAGAGGGGAAGGAACAGTTTTTTACCCCTCCCCCACCCCATCCTTTCTCCCGGTTAGAGAAACTATCTTCCAAGTGGTATTACTCACTTCAAATCTTCTTTAACAAAAAAGTGTTCTTTAAATGCAACGTAAAATATTTTTCCGTACACTCAAGAGAACCGGCACGTATCAGGTTCCTATTTTTCATGTCCACTACAGTTTTCTGAAGAAGAGCAAATAAACATTGTTTTTAAACATTCTCCTATCCTCACTCTCCTCCCAGAAAATTTTTAGGGAAAAGAGAAAACACCAGTTTCACCGAAGTCAAATCAAGGGTAACCTATGTTATAACATCAAATTGAACGTAAATGTTGCGAAATTGGTGGAGTTACACTACCATCTGTCGTTAAGGTTCGGGACTACAAACTTGGGGACTTAAATCTTAATGAGTTTCCCAACTTTATTCTTTTTTTTTTTTTAAATCACAGACTACAGTTTTAATTGGATTTGTATAACATATACCCTGGGTTTACCTGAACCTTGAAGCAACAAATATTTGTTCATAAACCCATGCTTATACCAGAGTTCTCTAACAACCTCATCTCCAGAAAAATAAATACTCCGGATTTGCAGGCTTCCAGATAAAGCCTTTTGAAATCAGCTGTGAGTCTGCAGACCCCCTCCCCCGACACACACCTCCTTATTATCCTTGCATCTAGTAGGCTGCTGATAAGAACATGGGAGACTTAACTACAGGACCCACAGGTGTCCTGGGGTGAATAATAGACTTAATTTTCTCTTGAATATAAATAACCTAGTTCTTTTTTAGTATATCTAACCCTGAAACATGTAATTGCAGCATATCTCTACTAAGAGGTTGGCTGTATCTTAAAAAATTGATTCAAAGGCAGTTTATATAAGATTGTAGTTCTAGTTAATCTTACCACAGAGACAATGATCACTTGCTCTGGGATAGAATCTTGCAGGCTAAGTAGACTCTTCTACCAAATAAGATTCTATATCCAAATGAATATGGAGAGGGAACAACTACTGTATGAGGAATTCCAATACTGACTCAGAAGCCTCCATCAGGCAATGAATAATTCCTTCTTTTTATACAACACTCCAATGGCATGGAAATAATATTGTAATTACCTTTTAAGGATCTTAAATATATCACTATTTATATCATTATACACCTTTCTGAGTTAGGACTTGATTATCAAGTTTCTTTTTTCCAGAAAAAAAATTAAAATGTAACACCTTATGTTGGTAGGGCAGTAGCTAGAAATAATAAGTTGGATCATATGAAATCGTCTTTGACTCATACAAATGAAAATTTCATATGGTTCAACTTAATAGAACCCATATTTTTCTGAGACAGTCTGTTTCTATAAGAGTAACCATAGTTAAATTACCAATCCCGGATATTTACTTCCTGCCACATTGGTTCAAATGTGTGGAATTGCCTGACACAAGAGCCCTTTGCCTATTGATATTTCTACCATTAGAATTAGTCTTAGAGTTTAAATGTCTCTGAGTTACTCTGAAATTTTAGAGCTTAAGGAATCTTCAAGATAAATTTTAATCCAGTTCCCTCACATTAGAAATCTTAAAGCAAAGGCCCAGTGATGTCAGCAAGGTCACACAGCTAGTTAGTAAAACTCCAACTGTTTTTTTTTAACTATCTCATGTTTTTAAACATAAATCCTCTCATTCCTCTTACTCCTGAGAAGGCATTTGGCTACACATCCATCAAAACTGAAATGACTGAGTAATAGCAATACATTTGAATGTCAGCATAGTACTGAAGATGGTTAACTGTCACATCATGCCCACTAATACACAAGAAAAAAATATATATATGATGACTTGTTTCTCTTGACAGTCAGTTAAGGTCTACAAAAGATTTCAATAGTGTAAAAAGATTCATCACTGTTGATTACAAGTATTCATCATAGAAAAACTGATTGCAAGAGGTGCTAACACAAACCAGTTTGTGATGTTTTCCAGCGTTAATTATCATCAGGGACTCACAGGAGGCAAACACCCATAATCTCATCACCAACTTGCCTTCCCTAAGCTTTGAAGAAATAAAGGCTAACACAAGGCTATGAGACAACATATAGGATGTATTTTTTTTTAATATGAGTAAAAAGGGACTATGTAAAAATCCTTCATCAGCATAGATTTTTATCCTGGTTTAATAACCATGTGGTTCCAATAGCCATAGTAGTTTACCCAAAGAATGCACTGAAGTGGTTAATTATAACAAATCACATAAAGATTGTCATTTGCCCCCATCTTCCCCTTCTCCTTTATTTTATTTTCCTTCTGTGTCCCCTCCTTTCCCTCCTCTTCCTTTTTCTTCCCTCTGCTGTATCATCCTCTGCCGTGACTTTTGTTACCACCCTCACAATGACAATTTCCAGAACTCCTCACAGATATTTCTTTCCTAAACTCTAGAGCTGTTTATTCAGTTGCTTATTAATAGCACCATTTAAATTGTAAAAAGGTACCAACTCACCCTCTTCTCTTCTTAGCCAGCAACTCCTTATGCTTCTTGGTTAGTGATTAATATCGCTTCCATCCACCATTGCAAAAGCCAAACATTCTTTAGTCTTACCTTCATCTTCTCATATCCAATTGCAGTTGAGTCAGTTCTTACTCATGGCAGCCCCATGTGTCACAGAGTAGAATTGTTCCATAGGGTTTCCTTGGCTGATCGCCAGACCTTTCTTCCAAGGCACTGCAGTGTGGGTTTGAACCACCAGCCTTTAGGTTAGTAGTCAAGTGCAAACTGTTTGTACCACCCAGGGATCTTAATCAGTCACTGTTGTTGTTGTTGCTAGGTGTTATTGAGTCGATTCTGACTAGTAGCAACTTTATGTACAACAGAACAAAGCGCTGTACCATCATGCACCATCCTCA
This sequence comes from Loxodonta africana, assembly GCF_030014295.1. Lineage (NCBI taxonomy): Eukaryota > Metazoa > Chordata > Mammalia > Proboscidea > Elephantidae > Loxodonta > Loxodonta africana. Next base: position 35,541,826 of record NC_087349.1, read on the forward strand.
AAATTGTTGCTATATTTGAGGCCATTGTTGCAGCTATTCTTTCAATCCATCTCACTGAGGGTCTTCCTCTTTTTCACTGACCCTCTACTTTACCAAGCATGATGTCCTTCTCCACGGTCTGGACCCTCCTGATAACATGTCCAAAGTATGTCAGAAGAAGTCTTGCCATCCTTGCTTCTAAGGAGCATTCTGGCTGTACTTGTTCCAAGACAGATTTGTTCATTCTTCTGGCAGTCCATGGTGTATTCAATATTCTTCGCCACCACCATAACTCAAAGGTGTAAATTCTTTGGTGTTCCCTATTCATTGTCCAGCTTTCACATGCCTTGAGACCCATTGCCATCAAGTCAATTCCAACTCATAGCAACCCTATAGGACAGAGTAGAACTGCCCTGTAGGATTTCCAAGAAGTGGCTGATGGATTTGAACTACTGATCTTTTGGTTAGCAGCTGAGGTCTTAACCCCTGTGCAACCAGGGCTCCTCACATGCATTAGGCTTTCTTAATTATTTTCTGTTTAATCTTCCATTGTCCGCTTCCATTTATGGCCATGGCTGTTGCCTTACTTCAAGTCTCCATCATTTCTTACTTGATCAAGCAAAGGTTACCAACAACTAATGGAGTCAAATCTTAAGTTCTTAGCCTGGCACATACTTGCCTATCTAGTAAATATGAGCTGTCTAATGATTTCTTTTTTTTTTTTAATGAATGAATGAAAGTCTTGCCTAGGCAAATAAGTCTTAGATGTTAAATACATTCTGCAAAAAAACTGTCAGATGAGTTTTTTTTTAGCTGTGTATCATTTTCATCAAATCTGTAAGTTTGCTTTGTGGCCCAGTCTTAACGGCTAAAATAGTTACGACTTTGAAGGTGCTCATCATTTTTCATGTGAAAGTACTTAGTAAGTAGATATAAAGGTATATTCAATCTGGCATTCAAATTCCCAGCTGCAATATTTAATGGTTCAACAAATATTTATGTACTGAGCACTGTCCTCAGAGCCCTGGTGGTACAGCAGCTAAGAGCTTGGCTGCTAACCAAAAAGACAGCAGTTTGAATCCACCAACAGCTCCTTAGAAACTCTCCGGGACAGTTCTGCTCTGTCCCGTAGGGTCGCTATGAGTTGGAATCTACTCGACGGCAATGGATAAGCACTGTGCTAGATATTCAGAGAATTAAAGTTGTATTAGATGAGGTCCCTGCCCAGAGTTTATATTCTAGTGAGGGAAATAAAACATGAATTTCAATAAAACATAAGATAGAGGTATATACAGGATACCATGAGACAAGAAAAAATATTTCTTAAGGCTACAGTAAGAAAGTAACACAGCCCTAAGAATACATCTTTCAGTGAAAAATTTATGATGTACCAAATGTCTGCCTCAGCAAACTTACAATCTTTGGGCAAATGCCCAAAGTTGGGGTAAAAACTAGGTTGTATCAAAGACAATGGTTGGTCTAAAACTGTGAAGAGGTACTCAGGCAGACCCTTGAATTATTTCATTTTGCTCTTACTCATAGAGTGCACTTTTATTAAAAGATTACTTATAATTTGTCAAGATTTTACTACAGCAAAATAGTTGTATAATAGACAGGAAAGTAAAAGAACTGATAAAGTATTAAAAAAAAAAGATACACACACACAAATGTTCTGAGTTTAGGAAACAAGTTGTATGTTTTCCCCTCCCAGCGTAGTCTCCAACTCTCAAGCAAGGAAAGCAAGTAGTCCTGGGCCTGCATAATCTTCTGGGGACAGACATAGAAAATTGCCTTCCCCAATCGTTTTCCCCCACAAACCACATTTTTTTCCCTGTCTTTTCAAGGTGCATGCTGATTTTCTTCTTCGCCTGTAATTTTTCACAGCTCCAATCTCAGTAAATATAGTGTTAGGCAACACCTTCTCAGTTATATATACCTCCCCTCTAAATTCTTTCCTTTCCTCCTCTGTCTGATTTCTTTTCCATTTAACTCAGGAAAATGTTTCCCTCTATCTCTTTTTCTCTCTCCCTCTCTCTCAATAAAACACACACACTCACACAGCATCATAGTGGCTAAAGAACAGAGCTAGTAATGCAGTGGATAGAGGAACAGGAAAACTAAATTGTAAAGCGAAAATAGAAAAAATAAAAATAAAAAACCAGTGCTACAGTGTTAGCTTCTTAAAAACCTTGGAAATCCCCAGATAAAGGAGCAGTGAAACACTCTTATTATCCCCTGTAAGTTAAATTGATACAACCCAACTGGAAAGCATTTTCGCAACTTGTATTAAGTCTTTAAATTAGTTCTATAGCTAGATGGCAAACCTAAAGAAATTATCTGAAATACAGAGGAAAAAGCTTCATGCAAAAGCTGTTTATTATAGATAGAATTATTTAGAATAGCACAAATTTGGAAATGATATAAAAGTTCAACAGTATGTAAAATATAATCTAACCCCCCCCCAAAAAAAAACCCCAGTACTGTTGATTCCAACTCATAGCAACCCTATAGCAAGACAAAAGTTTTTTTTTTTTTTTTTTCTAGTCTCCTTCTGGCACATTTTTATGTTATTAAACTTCCCAGAAATAATCACTGTATTGGCTAGACTATATATATAAACCCATTGCCATCGAGTCGCTTCTGACTCTTAGCAACCCTATATGACAGAGTAGAACTTCCCCATAGCGTTTCCAAGGAGTAGCTGGTGGATTTGACCTTTTGGTTAGCACGCAAGCGCGTAACTACTGTGCCACCAGGGCTTAATGTATCTATCTATCTGTAGTCTAGTCACTACAATGGTTATTTCCAAGGAGTTTTAATAACAAAAATGTACCAGAAGACCAGAAAAAAAAACATGCTATCGTGATACTACCCTTCAAGATTTATTATATTATTTGATGGAAGAACAGCATATAAAAATATCCCAGAAGACTAGAAAAAAAATTCCATTGTGATACTACCCTTTAAGATGACCCACGATGATCCCTACCTCCTAGCATCCACACCCTTGTCCAGTCCCCTCCCACATAGTTCCATAGTTGGTCTGTATGGCAGAGGTATGTCACTTCTGAGCTTAGGTTGTAAAAGACTGTGGCTACCATCTTGGGCTCTGGATCTTGCCATTTCTTAGATGGTTCGCTCTACCATGTTATGAATAGCCCTGTGGAGAGGCCTACATAGTGAGGAAGTGAAGTCTTCAGCCAATAGCCAGGGAAGAACTAAGGGCTGCCAACATCCATGGGAATAACTAACCTGGGGAGCAGATCCCTCTTTCCCAGTTGGGTCTTGAAATGACTCCAACTCCAGTTGACAACTTGATTTCAACCTCATAAGAGAACCTGATAGATGTTGTAGTGATCAAAGACACGGCAGCTAACCAAAAGGTTGGCAGTTCTACCCACCAACCGCTCCTCAGGAGAAAGATGTGGCAGTCTGCTTCCGTAAAGATTCACAGCCTTGGGAACCCTATGGGGCAGTTCTACTCTGTCCTGTAGTGTCGCTGTGAGTCCACTTGACAGCAATGCGTTTATTTTAAGAGAACCTGAGCAAGAACCACCCAGCTTAGCCACTCTGGATTCCTGACACTAAGAAACTAAAAATGTCAGTTGTTTTAAAGCTGCTAAGCTTTGAGATAATTTTTTACATAGCAACTAATAACTAATACAACCATGATTGTTGTTGTTAGTTGTTGTGGAGTCAACTCATGACGACCTCACGTGTGCAGAGTAGAACTGCTGCCTTTTCAAAGCTGTGTGGCTTGGAACCTTTCTGTTAGTAGCCAAGCACTTAACCATTTGTAGCACCCAGCAGCTCCATCCAGAACAATGATAAGAAACGGTACGTTTAAATGTAGAATTTCAGGTGATTTTTTTTTTCTTTCTACTTTTCATATTTCCAAAATTCTCTACAATGAACATTTATTACTTTATAGTTGGAAAAAAGAAAATAATTTATTGAATAAATATCTTAAGTTTTATTTTTGAAAAGACAGTTCCCTACCTTTTCAAGGGGCTGACCTAAGGGAAGTCCTTAATTTTACGTTAATCAGGTACATCAAGGGTTTGACGCCTCAGAGGGAATCCTTTACATGTTAAGAGCTGACTCAGCTGGAAGAAAAAAGACCTAATACCACAAATTTAGTATCCCCTAAAAAAAAAAATTTTTTTTTTCTAGTATCCCCAGGTCCACATCCTCAAATGAAACTGGGTTTATCTAAAACAAAGTACCTAAGTTAAATATAAAATTATATTTCAACCTGTACTTTTAATTTTATTTACTGACTAGACTGGCGTCCTACATTTTGTTAATATAATTAAACAGGATTTCCACATATAAAAAGTACATTTTATAAGCTAGCAGGGAATATAAACACCGTTTATAACATTGCTTCTGAGAAAATGTGTCCCAGGTTTTAGACAACTCACTTGCAACATAATTCAGTTTAACTTGGCACCCTCCCATTTATGCCTATCAGAAAAATCATATAGGTAAAATACCTTTTAAGCTTTTGAATACATTGTACAGGATATCTGTCAAAGTATTTTCAGTCTTTATTCTAAAGTAAATGAATAAAATCAAACTGTGAACTGAGAAAGTAAGGCTAGACTCTCACTTCATATTTAATCATAACCGTTGTCTCTTGAGGTTTTCCTAATTAGGTTATAGCACAAAATAGTTGAGTAGGGAAGGTCAAAGCAAGTTCTAAACTAGTTTAGCAAAAATTAGCGAGTCAATAAATATGTTTTTATCTAATTACCATAAACATGCTAAGACAAGTGAGTTGTCTAATCTGTTAATAATTATACCTTGTGCCTTCATACTATAATAACCAAAAATAATAATTTTATGCCAAGCTGATTTCTTAAAAAGTTTAAGCCATGGAATGCCATAGAAAACCATTCAGGATCCTGATAATATTGACTATATAATCAATTTTGATAATCTCTAGATAACCATATAGATTTTTAAAAGTTGATAAAATAGGCACATAAAATAATTTTTATAAGATAGGAGTATGAAAACTAGGTATATTAATATTTAGTTATTTTGACAGTATTCTTAGATTCCAGGTACATTGTTGGGTTCACTTCAGAAGGTTATTATACAGAAAATTATTACTGTGTTCGTGAACATAAATAAATACGGTTCCTCCCATAAGAGCATATCATATGTATTAGACAGATAAATTTCTGCTAAAATGAGATTTCATTTCCTTATCCAAAGATTCTCACATTTTCTGACTTATTTTTTGAAGTTGAAAAAATCTTTTCATTACTTCTATGATCCTTTGTCCATCATGTTGTTGATTCATCTTCTGTAACAATCCTTTTTTCCACCTCCTCACTAAATTCTGTGAATCAGGATCAAAGACAAAGATGTCTGAACTGGTGAAAGAAATGTATGATATTTTAACCAATTGAAGAAACCTTCCATGGTTTTTTCAAATAACTAGGTCATTAAGAATCAAAAATCATAGAGTATCTTTGCTAGAAAAAAAATTGGGTATCTGTTAAGCAAAAATCCATGTTCATTAGTCCTTGATTCTATATGCAATCAAGTTCAGGCAATTTATTTTTAGATAATAGATATGAAAACTCTATGTTGGAACATAATATTATTGAGGGAAGGACACTCCAAAATGAACCATTAAAGGTAATTCAACCTCTAAAATATGGTAAGAGCAACTCTACCTTGCAGATTTTAACAGGGAAATGTGGTGAGCAAATGCAAGACTTTCAAAGGAAAGGAAGTTCATACAGCTGTTTGACTGTGAGAATTAGATAAGCTGGTCATAAAATATAGATGCCTTTACTTCCTGAATTCAATTCAATTCAAGTCAGTAAATATGTATTCAGTTCACATTATTTGTGTTAATATTTAATACCTTAGAATCACAATCTTTGGGTAAGATGGGGTCTTCCTAAACCCAAACCCATTGCCATCGAGTTGATTCCGACTCATAGCAATCCTATAGGACAGAGTAGAACTGCCCCATGGGGTTTCCAAGGACAGGCTAGTAGATTCAAGCTGCCAACCTTTGGTTAGCAGCCAAGCTCTTAACCACTTCACCACCAGGGCTCCACAATATATTAGGCACAAAAAATATTTACTGAGAGAAATATTAATTAATTTTGATTTTTGCAATGTTTAAAATCATGTGAGGACAGTATATTATTAATAAGTTTTATTTTTTGCTGCTGTATAGTCCAATGTTGTCCATAGTAAAATAAATCACATTTTGTTTTCAATATTTGATTACTGATTCTGGCTTGATAAATTTCTCACTCTCATGAAAGGTAATAAACTTATTGGTGTTTAATTTATTGGAGTTGAAATGTTGACATATTTAATTTTGGTAATACTTAAGGTTAACTCCCCACCCACATGTCTGTCAGTTTATCCTACTGTGTGGGCTTGTGTCCAGCTGTGATGCTGGAAGCTATACCACTGGGATTCAAATACCAGCAGGGTCACCCATGACAGACAGGTTTCAGCTGAGCTTACAGACTAAGACAGACCAGGAAGAAGGAGCCAGTGGTCTACTTCTGAAAAGAATTAGCCAGTGAAAACATTATGAATAGCAGCAGAACACTGAATGATATAGTTCCAGAAGATGAGCCCCTCAGGTTGGAAAGCACTCAGAAGACGAGTGGGGAAGAGCTGCCTCCTCAAAGGGAGTCGACCTTAATGACATGAATGGAGTAAAGGCTTCGGGACCTTCATTAGCTGATGTGACACAACTCAGAATGAGAAGAAACGGCTGTAAACATCCATTAACATGGAATGTAAAAAATATGAATCCAGGAAAACCGGAAATGGCCAAAAATGAAATAGAGTGCATAAACATCAATATCATAGTATTAGTGAGCTGAAACAGCCTGGTATTGGTCATTTTGAACCGGGCAATCATATGGTCTAGTATACCCGAATGACAACTTGAAGAAGAATGGCATTGCATTCATCATCAAAAAGAACATTTCAAGATCTATCCTGAAGCACAATGCTGTCAGATATAGGATAATATCTATCTGCCTACAAGGAAGACCAGTAAATATGACTACTATTTAAATTTATGCACCAACCACTAAGGCCAAAGATGAAGAAATGGAAGATTTTTACCAGTTCCTGCAGTCTAAAATTGATTGAACATGCAATCAGGATGCATTGATAATTACTAGTGATTGAAATGCAAAAGTTGGAAACAAAGAAGAAGGATTGGTAGTTGGAAAACATGGCCTTGGTGATAGAAATGATGCTGGAGATCACATGATAGAATTTTGTAAGACCAATGACTTTTCATTGCAAATTTTCACTAACATAAACGGCGACTATACAGGTGGACCTCGCCAGATGGAATACACGGGAATCAAGCCAACTGTATCTGTGGAAAGACACAATGGAAAAGCTTAATATCATGAGTCAGAATAAGGCCAGCAGCTGACTGTGGAACAGATCATCAATTGCTCATATGCAAGTTCAAGCTGAAACTGAAGAAAATTAGTAAGTCCATGACAGCCAAAATATGAACTTCAGGATATCCCACCTGAATTTGGAGAACATCTCAAGAAGAGATTTGACATACTGAACACTAATGACCGAAGACCAGACAAGCTGTGCAATGACATCAAGTACATCATACATGAAGAAAGGAAGAGGTCATTAAAAAGACAGGAAAGAGAGAAAAACCTAAATGGATGTCAGCAGAGACTCTGAAACTTGCTCTTGAACGTAGAGTACATAAAGTAAAAGGAAGAAAAGATAAAGGAAAAGAGCTGAACAGAAGATTTCAAAGGACAGCTCAAGAAGACAAAGTAAAGAATTGTAATGGCCTGTGCAAAGACCTGGAGATAGAAAACCAAAAGGGAAGAATGCATTTGGCATTTCTCAAGCTGAAAGAACTGAAGAAAAAATTCAAGCCTCAAGTTGCAATATTGAAGGATTCTGCAGGGAAAATATTAAATGACTCAGGAAGCATCCAAAGAATATGGAAGGGATACACAGAGTCACTATACCAAAAAGAATTGGTCGATGTTCAACCAGTTCAGGAGGTAGCATATGATCAGGAACCCATGGTACTGAAGGAAGAAGCCCAAGCTGCTCTGAAGGCATTGGCAGAAAACAAGGCTCCAGGAATTGACAGAATACCAATTGAGATGTTTCAACAAACAGTTGCAGCACAGAAAGTGCTCACTCATGTATGCTAAAAAATTTGGAAGACAGTTACTTGGCCAACCAACTGGAGAGATCCATATTTATGCCTATTCCAAAGAAAAGTGATCCAACCGAATGCAGAAATTATTGAGCAATATCATTAATATCACACACAAGTAAAATTTTATTGAAGATCATTCAAAAATGGCTGCCATACATTGACAGGGAACTGCCAGAAATTCAAGCTGGATTCGGAAGAGGATGTGGAACCAGAAATATCATTGCTGATGTCAGATGGATCCTGCCTAAAAGCAGAGAATACCAGAAAGATGTTTACCTGTGTTTTATTGACTATGTAAAAGCATTAGATTATGTGGATCAAAAGGAATTATGGATAACATTGTGAAGAATGGGGATTCCAGAGCACTTAATTGTGCTCATGAGGAACTTGTACATAGATCAAGAAGCAGTCTTTCAAACAGAACAAGGGGATAGTTCATGGTTTAAAGTCATGAAAGGTGTATGTCAGGGTTATATCCTTTCACCATACTTATTCAAATCTATATGCTAAGCAAATAATCCAAGAACCTAGACTATATGAAGAAGAATGAGACATCAGAATCGGAGTAAGACTCATGAACAACCTGTTTTATGCAGATGACACAACCTTATTTGCTGAAAGTGAAGAGGACTTGAAGCACTTACTGATGAAGATCAAAGATCACAGCCTTCAGTATGGATTACACCTCAACATAAAGGAAATAAAAAATTCTCACAACTGGACCAATAAGCACCATCATGATAAATTGAGAAAAGATTGAAGATGTCAAGATTTCATTTTACTTGGATCTACAGTCAACACCCATGCAAGCAGCTGTTAAGAAATCAAAAGACACATTGCATTGGGCAAATCTTCTGCGCAAGACGTCTTTCAAGTGTTAGAAAGCAAAGATGTCTTCATCTTGAAGACTAAGGTGCATCTGACCTAAGCCATGGTATTTTCAGTCATCTTATATGCATGTGAAAGCTGGACGATGACTAAGGAAGACCAATGAAGAATTCACACCTTTGAATTGTGGTGTTTGTGAAGAATATTGAATGTACTATGGATTGCCAAAAGAATGAACAAATATATCTTGGAAGAAAAACAACCAGAATGCTCCTTAGAAGCAAGGATGGTGAGAGTACATCTCACACATATTGGACATGTCATCAGGAGGGATCAGTCCCTGGAGAAGAACAAAATGCTTGGTAAAGTAGAGAGTCAGGGAAAAAGAGGAAGTCCCTCAACGAGATGGGCTGTTGCAGTGACTGCAACAATGGGCTCAAGCATAACAACAATTGTGAGGATGGTGTAGGACCAAGCAGTATTTTGTTGTACGTAAGGTCTCAATGTGTTGCAACCAATAAAATGGGACCTAACAACAAGGTTTACCTGCTAATTTATTAGATTAGTCCCTTTCATGCTAAATTTTAATTTTATCAAATATTTACAAAATAGACATTTAAAGAATACCTAGAAAAGTGAAGACTTATTAATTATTTGTACAGAAGTACCCAGATAAACTAAAATGACAACTCACTAGATTTTGAAAAATCATGAATTAGATTTTATCAAAATTAAAAGCTTTTTTTTTTTTTCCTGCAGAGACCTGTTAACAGTATGAAGACACAGACTACTGGGAATAAAATATTGGCAAATAACACTTCTTAAAATAAGAGTTGTATCTATAACATATAAAAAAATTCTCACAACTCAACGAAAAAATATCAATCAATCCAATTAGAAGATAAGCAAAAGACTTGAGATGGCAAATAAATGTGAAAAGATATTCAACATCATTAGGCATTACACACTGTCTTAGTTATCTAGTGCCACTGTAACAGAAATACAAGTGGATGGATTCAACAAACAGAAGTTTTTTCTCTTACAATTTAGTAGGCTACAAGTCTGAATCCAGGGTGCCAGCTCCAGGGGAAGGTTTTCTCTCTCTGTCCATGCTGGGGGAAGGTCCTTGTCATCAATCTTCCCCTGTCGAAGAGCTTCTCAGCACGGGGACCCTGGGTCCAAAGGGTGACTTTGCCCCTGGTGCTTCTTTCTTGGTGGTATGAGGTTTCCCTGTCTCTCTGCTCACTTCTCTCTTTTGTATCTCAAAAGAGATTGGCTTAAAACACAATCTAATCTTGTAGATTGAGTCCTGCCTCATTAATGTAACTGCCACTAATCTCACGTCATTAACATCGTAGAGGTAGGATTTACGACACATGGGAAAATAACTTCAGGTGACAAAGTGGTGAGCAGTCACACAGTAATGAGAATGATGGACTAACCAAGTTGACACATTGTTTTTGGAGGCCCAATTCAATCCATACCACACACCTATTAGAACTGATAAAAAATAATTACAGTATCAAATGCTGGAGAGAATGTGGAGAAACTAGATCTCTCATACATAGCTGGAGGGAATGTAAAATAGTACTCTCGAAAACAGTTTGGCTATTTCTTAAAAAACTAAGCATACACTTACCATAAAATACACTCCAGCAATTGCACCTCTGGGCATTTACTCTAGAGAAATAAATACTGGGATACGTTAACTGATTAGGGTCCGTGCCCTGGAGCAGTCGAGCCAAGGAAACATACTCCAAGTCAGAAAGAGTGATAAAGTTTATTAAGGAGATGTATACTTCACTGGCGACCCAGCAGCAACACAGGCTGTCTCTGTGGAGTCCTAAAGAGCAGTTTTACATTAGAGTTTGTATAGAATCTTACAAAGGTTACAAGTGTCTTTTGTAGTCCCCTGCCAGACATTTCTTTATTAGGCTAAAGACATACATACCTGATACCTGGGCTCCAACTTTCCTGTGGGGGTTGTATGCCACAGATAGTCCTAACAGAACAAAAGGTTATTTGCAGCAGTTTTAAAACAAAGAACAAAGTCAGTAACATTTGGTCAAAACAAAGTCATTAACAGAGGTACGTGAAGGAGGCAGGCAGAGGAAGAACAACTTACAGGTATATCATGGGCTCAGTTATGTTAGGCTCTCAGTTGCCCATTTTGAAAAAGGAGAAAACATGCTGGGGAGTATTGGGGTTATGTCTACACAAATACCTATAGTGAAATGTTTATATTAACTTTATTGGTAATATCCTCGAACTGGTTAAACATGCAAGTACACATGGAATACTATTCACCAATAAAGCGGAAAAAACTATTGACAGACTTAACAACTTGAGTGGATCTATGGCATTATGCTAAGTGAAAAAGGTCAACCTCAAAATGTCACATACTATATAGTTGCATTTATTTAGCATATTCAAAATAAATAAATTATAGACATGGAGAAGATACTAGTGGTTGCTAGGGATTAGGGGCCATGAAGGAGGGGAGTGGATGTGACCATAAAGGAGTAAGAGGCAGGAGATGCTTGTTGTGATACAATAGTTCTATACTGAACTTCCTAAGACACACTAGGAGGAAAGGCCTGGTGATCTACTGCCAAAAATTAGAAAATGAAAACCACAAGGACCCGATCCCATGGTGCATGGGGCCTCATGAGTTGGGGGCCAACTCATAGCAACCAGCAATGACATGGTGGTTACACAAATACACACATGGGATAAAATGGCATACGACTATATGTACACATTGTTCCAATGTCAGTTCCTGGTTTTTATGTTGTATTATAGTTACATAAGATTTTGCTTGCGTGTGATGTTAATGATACTGTTCTATAATTTCCACATTCGTTTGGATCACCTTTCTTGGGAATAGGCATAAATATGGATCTCTTCCAGTCAATTGGCCAGGAAGCTGTCTTCCATATTTCTTGGCATAGACGAGTGAGCACCTCCAGCGCTGCATCTGTTTGTTGAAACATTTCAATTGATATTCCATCAATTCCTGGAGCCTTGTTTTTCACCAGTGCCTGCAGAACAGCTTGGATTTCTTTCTTCAGTACCACCGGTTCCTGATCATATGCCAGCTCTTGAAATGGTTGAACATCAACTAATTCTTTTTGGTATAATGACTCTGTGTATTCCTTCCATCTTCTCTTGACGCTTCCTGCATCATTTAATATTTTCCACATAGAATCCTTCACTGTTGCAACTCGAGGCTTGAATTTTTTCTTCAGTGCTTTCAGCTTGAGAAATGCCAAGCGTGTTCTTCCCTTTTGGTTTCCCATCCCCAGCTCTTTGCATATGTCATAATACTTTACATTGTCTTCTCGAGATGCCCTTTGAAATCTTCTGTTCAGTTCTTTCACTTCATCAATTCTTCCTTTTGCTTTAGCTGCTTGACGTTTGAGAGCAAGTTTCAGAGTCTCCTCTGACATTCATCTTGGTCTTTTCTTTCTCTTCTGTCTTTTCAATGACCTCTTACTTTCTTCATGGATGATGTCCTTGATGTCATTCCACAACTCGTCCTGTCTTCAGTCACTGGCGTTCAATGCATCAAATCTATTCTTCAGATGGTCTCTAAATTCAGGTGGGATGTACTTAGGGTCACACTTTGGCTCTCATGGACTTGCTCTGATTTTCTTCAGTTTCAGCTTAAATGTGCATATGAGCAATTGATGGTCTGTTCCACAGTCAGCCCCTGGCCTTGTTCTGATTGATGATATCGAACTTTTCCATCATCTCTTTCCATAGACATAGTCAATTTGATTTCTGTGTGTTCCATCTGGCGTGGTCCATGTGTATAGTTGCCGTTTATGTTGGTGAAAGAAGGTATTTGCAATGGAGAAGTAGTTGGTCTTGCAAAACTCTATCATTCGATCTCCAGCATTGTTTCTATCACCAAGGCCATATTTTCCAACTACTGATCCTTCTTTGTTTCCAACGTTCACATTCCAATTGCCAGTAATTATCTATGCATCTTGATTGCATGTCCGATCAATTTCAGACTGTAGCAGCTGATAAAAATCTTCTATTTCTTTATCTTTGGCTCTAGTGATTGGTGCATAAATTTGAGTAATAACCATATTAACTGGTCTTCTTTGTAGGCGTGTGGATATTATCCTATCACCGACAGCATTGTACTTCAGGATAGATCTTAAAACGTTCTTTTTGACAGTGAATGCAACCCCATTCCTCTTCAAGATGTCATTCCTAGCATACTAGACTATGTGATTGTCCAATTCAAAATGGTCAATACTAGTCCATTTCAGTTCACTAATGCCTAGGATATCGATGTTTATGTGTTCCATTTCATTTTTGATGATTTCCAATTTTCCTAGATTCATACTTCGTACATTCCAGGTTCCAATTATTAATGGATGTTTGCACCTGTTTCTTCTCATTTTGAGTCCCTCACTCGTCTGTCCCAGGAAATATGGAAGACACCTTCCTGTCCAACTGACTGGAAGAGATCCATATTTATGCCTGTTCCCAAGAAAAGTGATCCAACCGAATGTGGAAATTATAGAACAATGTCATTAATATCACACACAAGCAAAATTTTGCTGAAGATCATTCAAAAACGGCTACAGCAGTATATTGACAGGGAACTGCCAGAAATTCAGGCCGGTTTCAGAAAAGGATGTGGAACCAGGGATATCATTGCTGATGTCAGATGGATCCTGGCTGAAAGCAGAGAATATCAGAAGGATATTTACCTGTGTTTTATCGACTATGCAAAGCCATTCTACTGTGTGGATCATAACAAATTATGGATGACATTGCGAAGAATAGGAATTCCAGAACACTTAATTGTGGTCTTGAGGAACCTCTACATAGATCAAGAGGCAGTTGTTCCGACAGAACAAGGGGATACTGATTGTTTTAAAGTCAGGAAAGGTGTGCGTCAGGGTTGTAGTCTTTCACCATACCTATTCAGTCTGTATGCTGGGCAAATAACATGAGAAGCTGGACTATATGAAGAAGAATGGGGCATCAGGATTGGCGGAAGACTCATTAACAGCCTGCATTATGCAGATGACACAACCTTGCTTGCTGAAAGTGAAGAGGACTTGAAGCACTTACTAATGAAGATCAAAGACCATAGCCTTCAGTATGGATTGCACCTCTACATAAAGAAAACAGAAATCCTCTCAGCTGGACCAATGAGCAACATCATGATAAACAGAGACATTGAAGTTGTCAAGGATTTCATTTTACTTGGATCCACAATCAACACCCATGGAAGCAGCAGTCAAGAAACCAAAAGACGCATTGCATTGGCAAATCTGCTACAAAGGACTTCTTTAAAGTGTTGAAGAGCAAAGATGTCACCTTGAAGACTAAGGTGTGCCTGACCCAAGCCATGGTATTTTCAATTGCATCATATGCGTATGAAAGCTGGACAATGAATAAGGAAGACTGAAGAAGAATTGATGCCTTTGAATTGTGGTGTTGGTGAAGAATATTTAATATACCATGGACTGCCAAAAGAACAAACAAATCTGTCTTCGAAGTACAGCCAGAATGCTCCTTAGATGGAAGGATGGTGAGACTGTATCTTAAATACTTTGGACATGTTGTTAGGAGGGATCAGTCCCTGGAGAGGGACATCATGCTTGGCAGAATACAGGGTCAGCGGAAGATAGGAAGACCCTCAACGAGGTGGATTAACACAGTGGCTGCAACCATGAGCTCAAGCATAACAACAATTGCAAGGATAGCTCATGACCAGGCAGTGTTTCATTCTGTTGTCCATAGGGTCGTTATGAGTCAGAACTGACTCAACAGCACATAACAACAACAACATAGTTACTTAAGTCGTAACCATTAAGGAAAACTGGATGAACAATAAACAGGACCTCTGTTTGATCTTCTTGTGAATCTATAATTATCTCAAATTTTAAAAGTTAAAAAAAAAAATGTAGAACAAACAGAGAAAGTCAAGAATTGGAAATGGAGGGAGACAATGGATTGTAATAACGCCAGAGGAGATAACTACTGTCACAACCCAAAACAGATAATTTGTTTATGTCCCAGGATAGCATTTAAGAAAACAATGTCCTCATTTCTTTATTAAATACAGTTTTGCCTATCTATACTTTTAAAATAACTTAAGAGTAGTCCTTTGTGTTCTACCTCTGGCAGGTGGTAACTGATTTTCTTTTTTTTCGCTATTCATGAACGTGGTAGAAGAAGAGATTATGAGGCCAAAGACTAGAGCCCACCTGTCTTAGTTATCTAGTGCTACTACAACAAAAATACTACAAGTGGATAGCTTTAACAAACAGAAATTTATTCTCTCACAGTCTAGGAGACTAGAAGTCCGAATTCAGGGTGCTAGCTCCAGGGGGAGGATTTCTATCTCTGTCAGCTCTGAGGGAATATCCTTGTCATCAATCTTCCCCTGGCCTAGAAGCTTCTCAGCACAGGGACTCCCTTTCCAAAGGACGTGCTCTGCTCCTAGTGCTTCTTTCTTGGTGGCATGAGGTCCCACTTCTCTCTGCTCACTTCTGTCTTTTATATCTCAAAAGAGATTGACTAAAATGCAACCTAATCCTGTAGATTATATCCTGTCTCATTAATATAACTGCCTCTAATCTGGTCTCATTAACATCATAGACGTTCAATTTACAACGCATAGGAAAATCACATCAGGTCACAAAATGGTAGACAACAACACAATACTGGAAATCATATCCTATCCAAATTGACACACACTTTGGGGGGACACAATTCAATCCATAACACCACTCAACAAGGGAAAGAAATCGAGCAAAGAGAGCCAAGTTAATTATGTCATTTGGATCTTACATATTATATTAAGAGATTCTATACCTTAAAGGACCATATAATCTTAACTTTTCCTTCTAAATTTAAAATGATATTATTGTCTATTTTCCTGATTATAAAAATGAATACATGATCACTACAAAATAATCTTACGGGAAGATCATAAGGGACAAAGTATAAAACCCACCCATAAAAACCTCATTGCCACCAAGTCAATTTCAACTCGTAGTGACCCTATAGAACAGAGTAGAACTGCCCCACTGGGTTTCCAAGGAGCGCCTGGTGAATTTGAACTGCCAACCTTTTGGTTAGCAGCCATAGCACGTAACCACTATGTCACCAGGTTTTCCAGACACAGTATAGATTAACTTTAATCCTACCCCCAAAGTATTACCATTTTTAGTATTTTAGCTGTATATTCTTCCCAAATCTTTTTCTGTTTCTACACCCGCCATACACACACATATGCACATGCACAGTCACATGCTGACACTGAAATGTGCTTTTTTCGCTTAACAAAATTTTTAAAATGATATTTATCATCTGGAACTTATTCATTTTTCTTTTATGGCCCACCATAGGGACAATTTTTCAAAATGTTTCACATATGATTAAAAAGAATGTTGTTTGTGGAATCAATATATGTCTGCTAGTTTGCGCTTCTAAATTGTATTTTTCATATTTTCTGTATGTTTGCTTAATGCTTTGTTTCATTGATTTAATTGATATATAAAAGGAGTATTAAAATCTCCTCCTACAATTATTGGTTGTTTATTCCTTCATGCAGATCTGTCATTTGCTATATAAGCTTTTTTTAAAATAATTTTTATTGTGCTTTAAGTGAAAGTTTACAAATCAAGTCAGTCTCCCACACAAAAACCCATATACACCTTGCTACACGCTCCCAATTACTCTCCCCCTAATGAGACAGCCTACTCTCTCCCTCCACTCTCTCTTTTCGTGTCCATTTCGCCAGCTTCTACCCACCTCGACTCTCTCATCTCCCCTCCAGGCAGGAGATGCCAACATAGTCTCAAGTGTCCACCTGATCCAAGAAGCTCACTCCTCACCAGCATCCCTTTCCAACCCATTGTCCAGTCCAATCCATGTCTGAAGAGTTGGCTTCGGGAATGGTTCCTGTCCTGCGCCAACAGAAAGTCTGGTGGCCGTGACCACCGGGTCCTTCTAGTCTCAGTCAGACCATTAAGTCTGGTCTTTTTATGAGAATTTGGGGTCTGCATCCCACTGCTCTCCTGCTCCCTCAGGGGTTTTCTGTTGTGTTCCCTGTCAGGGCAGTCATCGGTTGTAGCCGGGCTCCATCTAGTTCTTCTGGTCTCAGGATGATGTAGTCGCTGGTTCATGTGGCCCTTTCTGTCTCTTGGGCTCGTAATCACCTTGTGTTCTTGGTGTTCTTCATTTTCCCTTGATCCAGGTGGGTTGAGACCAATTGACACATCTTAGATGGCTGCTTGCTAGCATTTAAGACCCCAGACGCCACTTCTCAAAGTGGGATGCAGAATGTTTTCTTAATAGATTATATTATGCCAATTGACTTAGATGTCCCCTGAAACCATGGTCCCCAGGCCCCTGCCCCTGCTACGCTGGCCTTCAAAGCATTCCGTTTATTCAGGAAACTTCCTTGCTTTTGGTTTAGTCCAATTGTGCTGACCTCCCCTGTATTGTGTGCTGTCTTTCCCTTCACCTAAAGTAGTTCTTATCTAGTATCTAATTAGTGAATACCCTTCTCCCACCTTCCCTCCCTCCCCCTTCTCGTAACCCCAAAAGAATGTTTTCTTCTCAGTTTAAATTATTTCTCAAGTTCTTATACTAGTGGTCTTATACAATATTTGTCCTTTCGCAACTGACTAATTTCACTCCGCACAATCCCTTCCAGATTCCTTCATGTTATGAAATGTTTCACAGATTCCTCACTGTTCTTTATCGATGCGTAGTATTCCATTGTGTGAATATACCATAATTTATTTATCCATTCATCTGTTGATGGACCCCTTGGTTGCTTCCATGTTTTTGCTATTGTAAACGGTGCTGCAATAAACATGGGTGTGCATATATCTGTTTGTGTAAAGGCTCTTACTTCTCTAGGATATATTCCAAGGAGTGGGATTGCTGGATCATATGGTAGTTCTGTTCCTAGCTTTTTAAGGAAGTGCCAAATCGATTTCCAAAGTGGTTGTACTGTTTGACATTTCCACCAGCAGTACATAAGTGTTCCAATCTCTCCACAGCCTCTCCAACATTTATTATTTTGTGTTTTTTGGATTAATGCCAGCCTTGTTGGAGTGAGATGAAATCTCTTTGTAGCTTTGATCTGCATTTCTCTAATGGCTAATGATCATGAGCATTTCCTCATATATCTGTTAGCTACCTGAATGTCTTCTTTAGTGAAGTGTCTAGTCATATCTTTTGCCCATTTTTTAATTGGGTTATTTGTCTTTTTGCAGTTGAGTTTTTGCAGTATCGTGTAGATTTTAGAGATCAGGCGCTGATCAGAAATGTCATAGCCAAAAACTTTTTCCCAGTCTGTAGGTAGACTTTTTAGTCTTTTGGTGAAGTCTTTGAATGAGCATAAGTGTTTGATTTTTAGGAGCTCTTAGTTATGCTATATATACTTTTGAAGCTATATTTTAGGTACATATAAAAACGAAAACCAAACCCAGTGCCGTTGAGTTAATTCCGACTCATAGCAACCCTATAGGACAGAGTAGAACTGCCCCATAGAGTTTCCAAGGAACGCCTGGCGGATTCAAACTGCGGACCCTTTGGTTAGCAGCTGTAGCACTTAACCACTGCACCACTAGGGTTTCCTAGGTGCAGATATGTTATTGAAATATATTCTTGCTCTTGTATTCTTTTTTATATTTTTTGTGTGTGAAAATATACACACCCAAACATACATCCATTCGACAATTTCTACATGTACAATTCAGTGAGATAGGTTGAACTTCACATTGTGTCACCATTCTCACTCTCTTCTCAAATATTTCACTACCATTTACTTAGAATCACTGTTCCCTAAATTTCTCATCTATGCTTTAGAGTTATTGTTGCCAATATGATCTCATACAGATAATGTTTTAAAAGAACATAATGTTCAAGGCAAACATTCTTTACTAATTACATTAAACTGTTGTTTGGTTTACAAATAACTTCCATGGATATTTTTGGTTCAAGGTTTAAAGATTATCTCAGGGCAAATAAAAATTTGAAATTCTAATGCATCTTCCCCCACTTTTGATCCATCTGTTGAAGCCTTGATCAAAATATTCGGTAATGGTAGCTAGGCACCATCCAGTTCATCTGGTCTCATGAATAGGAGGCAGTAGTTCATGGAGGCAAAATAACTTGCAGTCCAGTTCCTCCTCCTATTCCTGGGCCTCCTTCCTCTGGTGCTCCAGGCAAATAGAGACCAATTGTTTTGCCCTGGATGGCCAAAATTACATCAAAGTCTGTGGAACAAATGTAGCATGGTTCATTGAAGGTCTTAGATTTCTATAGTTTTGACACTATTTTAACATTAGATTTCTTAAAAAAAAGAATTATTGTCTAGAATAGAATGTGGGAAAAGGGCAGCAATTATTTTGGAGGTCAACAGGAACCAAATTTTAAACTGCACAATTCCTTTACCCAAGATTCTACTTTAATCAGTTTTCACTAAGAAAATAATCAGGAGTGTGTGTGTGTATGTGTGTGTGTGTGCAAGGATTTTGGTCTGCAGGGTCATTTTGAGGGAGAAAATATTTTATATCCCCCCCCCCCCCCGCATTCCTCCCTATTTATCAGTTTTGCTGTTGCCTGTACCTGGCATCCTACCCCCATTCCTCCTCCTTTGGTCTGCTCAGTATGGGCTATAGCATCAGGCAGCATTTGATACCGGTCATCTTTCTTCAGCCTCCTTCAGTGAACTTGGCTTTGGTCCCCCTTATCATGGAACATGTTTTGTTCCCTTTGCCCTGGAGGAGCTCAGGTGGTATAAATGGTTAAGTGCCCTGCTGCTAACCAAAAGGTTTGTGGTTCAAACTCACTCAGCAGCTCCATGCGAGAAAAATCTGGGAATCTGCTTCTGTAAAGATTACAGCCAGGGAAATCTTATGGGGCAGTTCTACTGTATCACATGGAGCTGCTAAGATCCAGAATTGACTCAAGGGCACACAACAAGCCCTACAGGAACCAAATTCTTACAACTACTGCTTATAAAGCCTTGGAAGCTTCAGTTCTACATACTGTTTTGCATTTCTGTTCCATGGAGATCTTTATCTTGATATTGAGCCCGGAGTGTTTTTCTGTTTTCTATTTCATTGCTACAATTTTAAGCAAAAGGAGCACTCTTGATTCAAAGTCTCATTTACCACTTACTGTCTGAAAATTCTTGTCCGCGCGCATGTGCGCGCACACACTCACACACTTCTGATTGTTTCCTTAGTAAAAACTGATTAAAGTAGAATCCTGGGTAAAGGAATTGTGTAATTTAAAATGTGGTTCCTGTTGACCTCCAAAATAATTGTTGCCCTTTCCCCACATCCTATTCTATACTATCTTTTTTAATTTATTTTTTACTATTTTAACTTTTACCAGATTAGGTGAAAAAGAGTTTCTTATTACTGTTTTTCTTTCCTTTGAAACTTTTTTCTTCATCATTTCTACTTTGATAAAATTTATGTAGAGTGCGATGCATAGATATTAAACATATAAACCCACACTACTGCTGTTGAGTCGTTTCCGGCTCATAGAGACCGCACAGGGCTTCCAAGGCTATAAAATCTTTATGTAGTGACAAATGCATATACCCATGTAACCCCTAAAGATTCAACCTTTCTATTACCACAGAAAGATCCCTTTGCTTCCCCCAAAATCACACAACTCTCCAGAGGAAACTACTATTTTTATGTATGTCATCATAGGTTAATTTTGCCTACTCTAGAACTTCATACAAATGGACCAACGTAGTATGCAGTCTTTTATGTCTAACTTCTTTCACCAGCATGACAATTTTGAGGTTCATCCATGCTGTTGCCTGTTTCAAGAGTTCATTGATTTTTATTGCTGAGTAGTATTCCATTGTAGAGATATACTACAATTTCTTTATCCATTAACTTGTCAATGGCTCTTTGGGTTGCAGTTTTTAGATATTATAGCTGTGTGAATTTTTCATTTTTCAACCAGTTATGCTTTCATTACATTATTAAACAACAACAACAACAACAAAAAAAAAGATAGCAACAGTACCAACAACTACAATAAACCCCAAAACAAAAACAAAAACCCTTGTGTCATTTAGAATACTTTTGTTTTTAATCAATAGGTATTTAACCAATAATGGCTTAAATTTTCTTAATAAAATCTGATCCTAAGACCTACAGTGAACAATAAGGACATTTAATATACCTTAACAAGAAATCTGAAGGTACATAGTTTTAGAGTTGGCTCTGAAGCTTAAATGTGTAATCAATGACCCAGATAATTTTGAGTTTTTGTTCCACCATCCTTGGAGTGTTGATTCTTTTCCTTAATGTTTGTGGCTTTATGATTGCAAGGTGGTTACAAAAACTCCAGGCATTATGTTCTGAACAGGCAAGAAAAGGGAGATGAGACAGTTCCAGCATGTTCTCTTTTGTGCCTTTTTATAAGGAAGCAAACCTTTGTCAAAGTTCCCCAAAAGACTTCCCCTTAAGTCTCATTGCCCCGAATTGGGCTACCACTGGCTCAAGCACAGCAGGGAAAGGAGGCAAAATTCTAAAGACTGGCTTCCCCAGAAGCATATTTCATCACTTGGGGCTGGGTCCATTGTTAATCTAGACAAATTAGGGTTTTGTTTGCAGGGAGGTTAGGAGAGAATGGCTGGTCGATGTGGAACTAAAAGTGTTTGCCACAACACTGTCCCTTGATCTCTTTTTGTTTTATATTTCTTTCTCATATAAGATCTCTTCTTAACTTCTACTATCTCAAACATTTTTAAAGAAATGCAATTCTTCCTATTTCACTTTTAGAGACACATGCTATAGAGTTTTGTTTGCTAATTTGTTTTAAAAGAGACTGTAGCTGAATAAATATCTACATTTAGGGCACGATATAATCCTGCAAATATGTTTTTTTCCCATTGTGATATCTTGTACATATTGAAGAGATGTTCCAGAAATACAAAGTTTCCCTCCCAACCCCAGGTGGAAATATTACCAATCCTCTGCTCAATTTTTCTGTATTTCTTAGACCAATCATTTCTATATAACTCAAAATATTATATTTAATATTTAACAGCTGTATGAGTAACCTTGAATTTAAAATACGATCGACTAAAAAGAAAAGCTTTTATCACAACTTCCTATGTACATTTTCATCAACTCATATGGCTCACATCTGGACCTTTGAAAGCTATGTGTTTAAAAAAAAACTAATAGATTAAAAATTAATTCTAAAATCCTATGTTATTCTCTTTTCCAGTAGTTTTAAAAGAAAGTATTAATAAATACAAACATGAGGTTATCCATCAAAGTAAGTCAAAGATAGTGATAAAGATGTAATCTTAGAATCTAAATTTTCTACATTAAAAAAAAAAACTCATTGGAAAAGAAGGCAAAAAAGAAACTAACGAGGAGGGGGCCAAGATGGCGGACTAGGTGGACGCTCCCGCGGATCCCTCTTGCAACAAAGACTCGGAAAAACAAGGGAATCGATCACATACATAACAATCTATGAACTCTGAACAACAAGCACAGACTTAGAGACGGAGGACGAACAAATACGGGCAGACAGCGACTGTTTTCAGAACTAGGAGCCAGCGCACCAGGCAGGTGACCTTCGGAGCTCGATCTGGGGCAGAGCCCAGGGGGGCAGACGGCACAGAAAGGGGGCCCACCCCTTCCCCCCCGAACCCATCCCGGGAGGAAGCCTAGCAGGTTGGCGCGGGCGGCGTAGGGGCGCAGCCGGAGGGAGAAACACCCGGGAGGCAGTGACTGATCTGAGAGGGGGGAGAACAGCGTCCCAGCTGGGGTGCCCTGCTGTCCGCCGGGAGTTAGGCGAGAAGCCGACGGGGCGCGCGCGGGGGGGGGGGTCAGCTGTGTCTCCCTGGAGTGACCCCAGGGCGGGGCCCACGCGTTCGTGCGGGAGGACGCGCACCCAGTCCGCGCGTGTGGCACGGCACACCAGAGGGAGAAATCCCCGGAGGTGTCTGGTCTCAAAACAGGGAAAGCAGCATCCCAGACGGGGAGCCATTCCGCTGCGATCTGGGCACGCGCGCGCGCGCGCGGGCGGGGCATGAGCGCGGGGTCCATTTTTATTACCCTGAATTGACCCAGAGGGCGGGAACACCTGGTCGTGCGAGTGACGCCCTCCCAGTTTGCGCGAGAGGTGCGGCACACTGGAAGGAGAAGTCCCCGGGAGGAACTGATTGGTCCCAAAGCGCAGAAAGTAGCATCCCAGACAAAGTGCCGCCCTGCTGGGGCTTGGGCGCGCGCACGAGCGGGCCGTGAGCGCGGAGTCCATTTTTATTGCCCTGAATTGACCCAGGGGGCGGGCCCACCTGGCCGTGCGGAGGAACTGATTGGTCCCGAAGCGCAGAAACTAGCGTCCCAGACGGGGTTCCGTCCTGCTGGGGCTTGGGCGCGCGCACGAGCGGGGCGTGAGCACGGAGTCCATTTTTATTGCCCTGAATTGACCCAGGGGGCGGGCCCACCTGGCCGTGCAGGTGACGCAACCCAGTTCGCGCGAGAGGTGTGGCGCTCCGGAAGGAGAAGTCCCGGGGAGGAAGTGACTGGTTCCCGAACAGGGAAAGCAGCGTCTCAACCCGGAAGTCATCCCGCTGGGATTTGGGCGCGCGCACAGGCGGGGCGTGACCGCGGGATCTAATTATAATCGCCTGAATAGACCCTGGGGGCGGGCCCACCCGTTCGTGCGGGAAACGCCCACCCAGTGCCCACGAGCGGTGCCGCGCACCGGAGGAAGTCCCCAGGAGGAAGGGACTGGTTTTCGAGCAAGGAAAGCAGTGTCCTAGCCAGGGACCCGTCCAGCCCGGATTTTGGCAAACGGGGGCGGAGCGTGAACGTGGTGTTCAGCTCTATATTCTGTGGTGCTACACTCCTAGCTCTCAGATCCCTCCCCCACCCTCCCCAGGCGACCCCATTAACATCCGAATACCCGGAGCCAGAGAGAGAATTCAGATAGGGATCTGACTGCATTTTTTTTTAGCTGACTACTGGGAAAATCTAGTTTCCCAGTGATGGCTCGGAGACAGCAGTCCATATCAAACCACATAAAGAAACAGACCATGACAGCTTCTCCAACCCCCCAAACAAAAGAATCAAAATCTTTCCCAAATGAAGATACAATCCTGGAATTATCAGATACAGAATATAAAAAACTAATTTACAAAATGCTTAAAGATATCACGAATGAAATTAGGATAACTGCAGAAAAAGCCAAGGAACACACTGATAAAACTGTTGAAGAACTCAAAAAGATTATTCAAGAACATAGTGGAAAAATTAACAAGTTGCAAGAATCCATAGAGAGACAGCATGTAGAAATCCAAAAGATTAACAATAAAATTACAGAATTTGACAACGCAATAGAAAGTCAGAGGAGCAGACTCGAGCAATTAGAATGTAGACTGGGACTTCTGGAGGACCAGGGAAACAACACCAACATAGCTGGAAAAAAATCAGATAAAAGAATTAAAAAAAATGAAGAAACCCTAAGAATCATGTGGGACTCTATCAAGAAGGATAACTTGCGAGTGATTGGAGTCCCAGAACAGGGAGGGGGGACAGAAAACACAGAGAAAATAGTTGAAGAACTCCTGACACAAAACTTCCCTGACATCATGAAAGAAGAAAGGATATCTATCCAAGATGCTCATCGAACCCCATTTAAGATTGATCCAAAAAGAAAAACACCAAGACATATCATCATCAAACTTGCCAAAACCAAAGACAAACAGAAAATTTTAAAAGCAGCCAGGGAGAAAAGAAAGGTTTCCTTCAAGGGAGAATCAATAAGAATAAGTTCAGACTACTCAGCAGAAACCATGCAGGCAAGAAGGGAATGGGACGACATATACAGAGCACTAAACGAGAAAAACTGCCAACCAAGGATCATATATCCAGCAAAACTCTCTCTGAAATATGAAGGAGAAATTAAGATATTTACAGATAAACACAAGTTTAGAGAATTTGCAAAAACTAAACCAAGACTGCAAGAAATGCTAAAGGAGATTGTTTGGCCTGATGACCAATAATATCAGGTACCAGCACAATACAAGGACACAAAACAGAACGTCCTGATATCAACGCAACTCAAACAGGGAAAGCACAAAAACAAACAAATTAAGACTAATTCTAAAAAATAAATAAATAAACAAAATAATACATACAACAGGAAATCATGGAAATCAATAGCTAAACGATCAAAATAATCAAAAAGAGGGACTAAATATAGGAGGCATTGAACTGCCAGATGGAGAGTGATACAAGGCGAAATAGAAGGATACAAGTTAGGGTTTTACTTAGAAAAATAGGGGTAAATAAAAAGGTAACCACAAAAAGGAATATCAATTCCATAACTCAAGAAAAAAGCCAAGAAAAACGTAACGACTCAATAAACACAAAGTTAAACATTATGAAAATGAGGATCTCACAAGCTACTAAGAAAAACGTCTCAGCACAAAAAAGCATGTGGAAAAATGAAATGGCCAACAACACACATAAAAAGGCATCAAAATGACAGCACTAAAAACTTACTTATCTATAATTACGCTGAATGTAAATGGACTAAATGCACCAATAAAGAGACAGAGAGTCACGGACTGGATAAAAAAACACGATCCATCTATATGCTGCCTACAAGAGACACACCTTAGACTTAGAGACACAAACAAACTAAAACTCAAAGGATGGAAAAAAGTATATCAAGCAAACAATAAGCAAAAAAGAAGAGGAGTAGCAATATTAATTTCTGACAAAATAGACTTTAGACTTAAATCCGCCACAAAGGATAAAGAAGGACACTATATAATGATAAAAGGGACAATTGATCAGGAAGACATAACCATACTAAATATTTACGCACCTAATGACAGGGCTGCAAGATACATAAATCAAATTTTAACAGAATTGAAAAGTGAGATAGACACCTCCACATATATAGTAGGAGACTTCAACACACCACTTTCGGAGAAGGACAGGACATCCAGTAAGAAGCTCAATAGAGACACGGAAGACCTACTTACAACAATCAACCAACTTGACCTCATTGACTTATACAGAACTCTCCACCCAACTGCTGCAAAATATACTTTTTTTTCTAGCGCACATGGAACATTCTCTAGAATAGACCACATATTAGGGCATAAAACAAATCTTTGCAGAATCCAAAACATCGAAATATTACAAAGCATCTTCTCAGACCACAAGGCAATGAAGCTAGAAATCAATAACAGAAAAACTAGGGAAAAGAAATCAAATACTTGGAAAATGAACAATACCCTCCTGAAAAAAGACTGGGTTATAGAAGACATCAAGGAGGGAATAAGGAAATTCTTAGAAAGCAACGAGAATGAAAATACTTCCTATCAAAACCTCTGGGACACAGCAAAAGCAGTGCTCAGAGGCCAATTTATATCGATAAATGCACACATACAAAAAGAAGAAAGAGCCAAAATCAGAGAACTGTCCCGACAACTTGAGCAAATAGAAAGTGAGCAACAAAAGAATCCATCAGGCACCCGAAGAAAACAAATAATAAAAATTAGAGCTGAACTAAATGAATTAGAGAACAGAAAAACAATTGAAAGAATTAACAAAGCCAAAAGCTGGTTCTTTGAAAAAATTAACAAAATTGATAAACCATTGGCTAGACTGACTAAAGAAAAACAGGAAAGGAAACAAATAACCCGAATAAGAAACGAGAAGGACCACATCACAACAGAACCAAATGAAATCAAAAGAATCATATCAGATTACTACATAAAATTGTACTCTAACAAATTTGAAAACCTAGAAGAAATGGATAAATTCTTGGAACAACACTACTTACCTAAACTAACACATTCAGAAGTAGAACAACTAAATAGACCCATTACAAAAAAAGAGATTGAAATGGTAATCAAAAAACTCCCAACAAAAAAAAGTCCTGGCCCAGATGGCTTCACTGCAGAGTTCTACCAAACCTTCAGAGAAGACTTAACACCATTACTATTGAAGGTATTTCAAAGTATAGAAAAAGACGGAATACTACCCAACTCATTCTATGAAGCCACCATCTCCCTGATACCAAAACCAGGTAAAGACATTACAAAAAAAGAAAATTTTAGACCTATATCCCTCATGAACATAGATGCAAAAATCCTTAATAAAATTCTAGCCAATAGAATCCAACAACACATGAAAAAAATAATTCACCCTGATCAAGTGGGATTTATACCAGGTATGCAAGGCTGGTTTAATATCAGAAAAACCATTAATGTAATCCATCACATAAATAAAACAAAAGACAAAAACCACATGATCTTATCAATTGATGCAGAAAAGGCATTTGACAAAGTCCAACACCCATTTATGATAAAAACTCTCACCAAAATAGGAATTGAAGGAAAATTCCTCAACATAATAAAGGGCATATATGCAAAGCCAACGGCCAATATCACTCTAAATGGAGAGAACCTGAAAGCATTTCCCTTGAGAACGGGAACCAGACAAGGATGCCCTTTATCACCGCTCTTATTCAACATCGTACTTGAAGTCCTAGCCAGGGCAATTAGGCTAGACAAAGAAATAAAGGGTATTCAGATTGGTAAGGAGGAAGTAAAGCTATCACTATTTGCAGATGACATGATCGTATACATGGAAAACCCTAAGAAATCCTCCAGAAAACTACTGAAACTAATAGAAGAGTTTGGAAGAGTCTCAGGATATAAAATAAACATACAAAAATCACTTGGATTCCTCTACATCAACAAAAAGAACACCGAAGAGGAAATAACCAAATCAATACCATTCACAGTAGCCCCCAAGAAGATAAAATACTTAGGAATAAATCTTACCAAGGAAGTAAAAGACCTATACAAAGAAAACTATAAAACTCTGCTACAAGAAATTCAAAAGGACACGCTTAAATGGAAAAACATACCCTGCTCATGGATAGGAAGACTCAACATAGTAAAAATGTCTGTTCTACCAAAAGCCATTTATACATACAACGCACTTCCAATCCAAATACCAATGTCATACTTTAAGGGAATAGAGAAACAAATCACTAATTTCATATGGAAAGGAAAGAATCCCCGGATAAGCAAAACATTACTGAAAAAGAAGAAGAAAGTGGGAGGCCTCACCCTACCTGATTTCAGAACCTATTATATAGCTACAGTAGTCAAAACAGCCTGGTACTGGTACAACAACAGGCACATAGACCAATGGAACAGAATTGAGAATCCAGATATAAATCCATCCACGTATGAGCAGCTGATATTTGACAAAGGACCAGTGTCAGTCAATTGGGGAAATAATAGTCTTTTTAACAAATGGTGCTGGCATACCTGGATATCCATTTGCAAAAGAATGAAACAGGACCCATACCTCACACCATGCACAAAAACTAACTCCAAGTGGATCAAAGACCTAAACATAAAGACTAAAACGATAAAAATCTTGGAAGAAAAAATAGGATCTACCCTAGGAGCCCTAATACAGGGCATAAACAGAATACAAAACATTACCAAAAATGATGAAGAGAAACCCGATAACTGGGAGCTCCTAAAAATCAAACACCTATGCTCATCTAAAGACTTCACCAAAAGAGTAAAAAGACCACCTACAGACTGGGAAAGAATATTCAGCTATGACATCTCAGACCAGCGCCTGATCTCTAAAATCTACATGATTCTGTCAAAACTCAACCACAAAAAGACAAACAACCCAATCAAGAAGTGGGCAAAGGATATGAACACACATTTCACTAAAGAAGATATTCAGGCAGCCAACAGATACATGAGAAAATGCTCTCGATCATTAGTCATTAGAGAAATGCAAATTAAAACTACGATGAGATTCCATCTGACACCAACTAGACTGGCATTAATTCAAAAATCACAAAATAATAAATGTTGGAGAGGCTGCGGAGAGACTGGAACTCTCATACACTGCTGGTGGGATTGTAAAATGGTACAACCACTGTGGAAATCCATCTGGCGTTATCTTAAACAGTTAGAAATAGAACTACCATACAAACCAGAAATCCCACTCCTCGGAATATACCCTAAAAATACAAGACCCTTCACACAAACAGATATATGCACACCCATGTTTATTGCAGCTCTGTTTACAATAGCAAAAAGCTGGAAGCAACCAAGATGTCCATCAACGGACGAATGGGTAAATAAATTGTGGTATATTCACACAATGGAATACTACGCATCGATAAAGAACAGTGACGAATCTCTGAAACATTTCATAACATGGAGGAATCTGGAAGGCATTATGCTGAGCGAAATGAGTCAGTTGCAAAAGGACAAATATTGTATAAGACCACTATTATAAGATCTTGAGGAATAGAAAAAATGGAAAAGAACACATACTTTTGTGGTTACAAAGGGGGGAGGGAGGGAGGGAGGGAGGGAGAGGGCTTTTTATTGATCAATCTGTAGATGGGAACTGCTTTGGGTGAAGGGAAAGACAACACTCAAAACAAGGAAGGTCAGCCTAATTGGACAGGATTAAAAGTAAAGAGGTTTCCGAGATAAAATGAAAGCTTCAAAGGATAGCGAAGCAGGGGCTGGGGTCTGGGGAACTTGGTTTGAGAGGACTTCTAAATCAATGGGCAAAATAATTCTATTATGAAAACACTCTGCATCCCACTTTGAATTGTGGCACCTGGGGTCCTAAATGCCAACAAGCAGCCATCTAAAATACATTAATTGGTCTCAACCCACCGGGAGCAAAGGCAAAGGAAGAACACCAAGGTCACACGACAACTAAGAACCCAAGAGACAGAAAGGGCCACTTGAACCAGAGACCTACAATATCCTGAGACCAGAAGAACAAGTTGGTGCCCGGCCACAATCGATGTCTGCCCTGTCAGGGAGCACAAGAGACAACTCCTGAGGGAGCAGGAGACCAATGGGATACAGACCCCAAATTCTCATTAAAAGACCACACCTAATGGTATGATTGCGACTAGAGGAATCCCAGAGACAATGCTCCCCAGAACTTCTGATGGCACAGGACAGGAACCAACCCCGAAGACAAATCATCAGGCATGAAAAGGACTGGTCAGTGGGGGGGAGAGAGATACTGATGAAGAGCGAGCTAATTAAATCAGGTGGACACGGGAGAGTGTGTTGGCAACTCTTGACTGGAGGGGGGATGGGAAGATAGAGAGAGATGGAAGAAGGTAAAATTGGCACGAAACGAGAGACTGTAAGGGCTGACTCAATAGGGGGAGAGCAAGTGGGAGAAGGGAGTAAGATGTATGTAAACCTACATGTGACAGACTGATTGGAATGGTAAATGTTCACTTGAAGCTTAATAAAAATTTAAAAAAAAAAAAAAAAAAAAAAAAAAAGAAACTAACATTTATTCAACACTTAAGATTTTCCAAGCAGTAAACTGGGTGCTTTGCACATGGCCTTTGAGTCAATCTCTCCAACAGATCTGTGAAATGTACCTTATTTGCCATTTTGCAAATGAGGGAACTAAGGCTCAGAGAAGTTAAATAATCTGTCTTAGGTCACACTAAAAAATAATAGATATGATCCCTACCAAATAAATGCAAATATCGGTAATATCAGAGAACGCCCTTTTTTTATGTTACAGAAAAGAAGAATAGAATTTAGAAACCACAGGAAAACATAAATTTCAAGTGTGGAGTGTGTCCTCCGCTATATCATTATTGCCATCAGCAGCAGTTTGTAGACTTCTAATCTCTAGCAGTGTTCACTTCTAGTTCACCAAAGGCACATGCCAGATGGACTTAGAAAGATTTAATTGAAGAAAATTTGTTCAATAATTAGACAATAAATGCTGGCTGGAAAAACACAGAGTAGCAGCAAAGCAATGTGTAAAATTCACTAGACTTGAAGTTAATGAAAATGGAAAACAAACTCAACAAAAAAGTCATACAGTTTGAGCAAAGAAAGTACTTGAAGGAAGAAAAATCAAAGGGGTTAACCCCAGTGAATTTTATGAGGCACTGTCAAGCAAAAAGCAACTGTGATAAAAGAATAGACAATAAGAGTGAAAAAAAAAAAAGGGTGAGGGGGAGTGAGAGTATGTGTTGAAAAAAAGAAAAAGAATAAAGGGACTGGGCTGTGTGTAGAATACTAGAAAAGTGGGGCTGTTTCCATACAGATGGTGATCAATGGCCACAGCCTTGAAGGCAAAGAAAAAAAAAAAATGTGAGGATGCAGTTATAAGATAAAGTTAATGGACAGATGTGAAAAGGCTTACCATACCCAGAGTAACAGCAGAGCAAAGCCACTTTGGCAGAGGCCTTTAGGCTAAGCGTATAGCCAAGGAGCAGGTCTGTGCTTTGCAGACTCAACAGCAAGTAACCTCTGAGGCAGAAGCCTGTGAGTGTGTGTACTGGGGTGGAGAGGGCCATGAAAGCACAGGGTAAAAGTACATTTTTCCTAGAGCCTCATTTTTATTGTCTCGTAAGTAATTGAAATATTGCTAATTATCCTATAGTGTAGACTATCAAATTCACATGAATTTTTTTAAAAGATACATTAGACACAAAAGACACCTATGTCTTCCCTGGTCTCAGAGATTTACTCATTCTGCTGTGCCATTAAAAGCACTTCCGTGGAAAAATTTGAGAAATGGCTTAAAATAAATGGAAAGAAACAAACAACAACAGTAGAAATTCAGAGGAATTATGGATGAATTAACACCATAAAATAACCCAATGAATTTTAGTTTCCCTGATTCTGGACTTTTTATGAAATTACTAGGGAATTTCAACCACGCGCTCTTCTGTCTTCTGCTGTTAAGGAAGAATTTATACAAATTGTTACAGAGCCAAAAGGGGACTTAAAGACCGTTTACTAAACTGCCCTTGTTTTATGAACCTAAACCAGTTGCTATAGTCGATTTCAACTCATAGCGTCAGTATAGGACAGAGCTGAACGCCTCCATAGGGTTTCCAAGGAGCAGCTAGTGGATTCGAACTGCTGATTTTTTTGTTAGCAGTTAAGCTCTTATCCACTGTGTCACCAGGGTCCCTTTATGGGCCTATACCCAGATAAATTGTTATTCAGGTTTGCTTCTTCATATATTAATTATTCTGGAGTTTTTTTGTTTGCTTTTCTTTCACAACTTTTTTCAGTTATCATTGATACTAAGTTTCTTTTTAAGCTGCTTGAAATTGGGGCTGAGATTTACTATCCTGAGGAGACTCCATTAGAGCAAAAAGGATCTCTTCTTCTTCATCATTGAGAATGAATGATGAAATGATTATCATTAAGCAAATAAAATACCTGCATAGTCAAAATAATTAGCACTTCATCCGCTGGTAGTGGAACAGGCCTTGAGATTTGAGATTTGAATGAACATTCATTCATTCATTCATTTAACAAGTACTTTTTTAATTAAAAAAGTAAGGCCTCTAAGATAAGGCACTGACTTATGCATTTTAAAGCTCCAAGAGATGGGGATGAAAACACTTTCACTGTAGACATTTTTCAGTAGCTCTGTATAGCTGCAGAATGAAATCTAAAATCCTCTCCTTAGCACTTAAGGCCATTGTGTCTGCCATTCACTCCTCAGGACTA
This sequence comes from Loxodonta africana, assembly GCF_030014295.1. NCBI lineage: Eukaryota > Metazoa > Chordata > Mammalia > Proboscidea > Elephantidae > Loxodonta > Loxodonta africana. The sequence continues at coordinate 35,574,426 of NC_087349.1, forward strand.
GTTTTGCCCTTGTCTATTCTGTCCCTTTGTCCTCCCAGACTTTTGCCCATTGTTTGCAGCCACTGTGTCAGTCCATCTTGTTGAGCGTCTTCCTCTTTTTTGCTAACCCTCTTCTTTACCAAGCGTGATACCTTTCTCCAGGGACTTGTCCCTCCTGATAACAGGTCCAAAGTACATGAGACAAAGTTTCATCGTCTTTGCTTCTAAGGAACATTCTGGCTGTACTTGTTCCAAGACAGATTTGTTTGTTCTTAATATTCTAAATGTTACAGTCTTGAAGTTCCTAAAGTTGCCATACTCATGAAATCTCCTCAGCATAGACTGCCTCTCTCGCCACTTTGATAATATGGGGGCAAACTCTCAACCGTTCCTTCAACTCTCACATTAAATGCTTCCTCCCTGGGAAGACTTGGTTGACTCCTTTCAAGGTCGACTTAATTGTTTCTCCCAGCTTCCACTTTACTTTGTTTATGCTGCACTAAAGAAAAGTCCTCCTTATGTTTCTCTGAATTGCCTTCTCTTCATTAGACTCTAGACTCCTTAAGGGCAGGGACCAACTCCTTAGTTTCTCTAAAGACTTTCCAGAGAGCACATCATGGTGCCACTATTCAATAACTTTGTATTTAATAAATGTGTTTTAATACATGAATAAGACCATATAATACCATATTTGAATATAAATGTAGAACAAAGCCTATTAAATAAAGCCTTATTACAAAGGTCATAATTCATTGAACACATGTGCTGTAAGAAAAGAATTTAGATTAACAAGAAAATAACATTTTAACTACTAATTATATGCCATAACTTCTTTCCAGAATGTGTTGTTTAAAAAAAAAGAAATCAATACAGCAGAACCCTTCCATAAAATCAAATCCCACCTAGAAGTGTAAACAAACTAGGTGGAATAATGTGAATTTTCTCAATCAAATGTGGCACATCTAGGGTTCCAACAGCATAGATTGAAAACCACTGGGAAAGATGAATAAGCACCATCAAAAGTACAAAATATTAGGGTCTTACCTTCATATTGGGCTTCTCTGCTTATAAATTGCTTTGACATGGTGATATTTGAGCCCCACAACAGCCTTGTTACAGTTGGCAGGGTAGATGCTAACCCCACTTAGCAGGTGAACTAACTAAATCAAGGAAGGATTAAGAAACTTGCTTAAATTCTATGAAGAACTAACCTTGCTGCAGTTAAATATTATACCTTCTTATTAAAACTAGGTCTTAGGACTCCACACGTGAAGGCAGCTGAAAACAACAGGACTCCACATCCAGTGAATCCTCTGGTGTAGATTTGCTATTTGAATTCACACACACACATACTGGTATTTTGTGATAACCTTGGAAAGCTCTCATTGAAGCCCCCTCAAGTATGGCTGCATATCTTCTGGGACTTCAGCTCTTCATTCATCTCTCTACAGTTTTGAGTATCTCCTACAAAATTTTCTAAGAGGGGCTGCTTCTCAGCCTTGCCCACTCTAGGACAACAGAATTTTTATACTGGTTTTTAGGTAAGGTCTACACAGTCCAGACACCCATATAGAAAATACCTAGATCAGGTCTTTAGCTTGGGGTTTTATAAAGATAATAAAAATATTTGTCCAAAAATACTGATCCCATAAATGAGAATTTCATACATTAAAAAAAATTATACATTCATAAACAAACAAAAAACCCATAAAGAATAAACACTGGAGAGTAGTTTTGGTCTCCAGTTCATCATCAATAAGGAAGTAAGTGGAATATTTGGCCAGAGCCGTGGGGTTATTTTCTGTGTGCCTCATCTTGCTCAGGTCCTGTGTGAGATCTGCTTCCATTGACAAAGCCTTAATTACTGATTATTGATAGTTCTTAGTTACCCATGTGGCTGCTTTCTACGCTGAAGTAGAGGGGTTTCTTTAACACTTCATTGTCAGGATGAGTCTCATCGTGCAAGAGAGAGGAACTGAAAATGAATCATCATTCTCTAAGAGACTTGACACTTCCTGTGTAACACCATTAAATGTTCCCTAAGCAACAGCACCTCTGGTCATAAATTTTTAATCACTATGAATTATCTAAATTTGTAGCACACACACACACACACGAACCCTTGCTGTCAAGTCAATTTCAACTCATAGCGACTCTACAGGACAGAGTAGAACTGCCCCATAGGGTTTCCAAGGAGTACCTGGTGGATTGGTTCTCAAACTTTATCAAAATCCCCTGGAGAGATTCTGAATCAGTAGGTCTGGGGTAGAAAATGCAGTTTGCATGTCTAACACGTTTCCATGTGATCCTGATGCTGCAGGTCTGGGGACCATACTTTGAAAACCTTTGTTATAGCACATGGTTTTAGAAATCTTTTATTTGTTTATATGTCTGTTTCTTTGCTGGAAGGTAAGCTATTCAAATGCAGGGGTAGATTTATGCATCAGTATGTTCCCATGACCTAAGAAAGCACTTAGGAAACTATCCATAAATTGTTTTTGACTGATTGAATGAATGAATGGTAATGTTTTTAGGTTTATGGAACTTAAATCTATGCTGCTTCTATTGGTGCAACCATCTGCATATTTGAGGACAATAACATGATGACTTTATTTTTTTTACATATTTTATACTAGCGTTTTAATATAACAATAATAGAAGGAGCCCTGATGGCACAGTGGTTAAACCGTTGGCTGCTAACTGAAATATTAGTAGTTTGAACCCACCAGCTGCTTTGCTAGAGAAAGATGTGGCAGTCTGCTTCCATAAAGATTATAGCCTTAGAAAGCCTGTGGGGGTAGTTCTACCCTGTCCTATAGGGTGGCTGTAAGTTGGAATCAACTTGATGGCAATCGTTATTAATATTATTATACTTTAATAATCTTAACACGAAACACTGCTAACAGTCTTTGGAGATACTTTTTTCTTGCTAAATCCGTAGATGTGTGTGTGTGTGGTGAGTTTTGAAGAGCATTACTTTTTTTATTTTATATGAGTTGATGTTACATGAAGTATTTGGCAGCTATATACCTTGCAGGCAAAATTAATGAAAAAGGAAAATTTATAGGATCAATTTGAAAGTGTGATGAAACGTGTCCTCACGAATTAAAGTTTGGAGAATGGTAGAAAGTACAAAAATGCATTGATAGTCTTTCTAAAGATCCCCCCCATTTTGTCTTCTGCTCATTAATTGATAAATTAATATTCATTTGAATTCTAGTTGGCATCTTTAATACCTTGTTCCCAAACTCAAGTGGAACTAATGGCAAACTCTCTTAATTTTCCCCTTTTTAGATCACTTTTATGTTTTCTAACTAGCGTTACTAATTAAAAAAAAAAATTAGCAAACTAAATTATCTTGGGTGGTGATTTAGACCAATCCCTTTAGCTAAGTGAGGTTCAGCCTCAGCTTTGCCCGCCTTACTTAGTATATGTAACTAAGATTGTAGAGGGCCAATGAAGGCAAAAATGTGGTTAAATGTATGACAGGACTTATATATGTAAGATGAGAAACTGCAGTCACTAAGATTACTTAGCTTTGCAAAGGAGAAGTAAATTAAATGAATGTTATAAAACACGTACAAAGGATGATTAGTCTCTTCTTTGCACCATTCCAGTAATTTTTTTTTTTACTTTTTTTTAAATACTTATACTTTAGATGAAGGTTTACAGAACAAACCAGTGTCTCATTAAAAAATTAGCGGGTATATTGTTTTGCGATATTGGGTAATAACCCATGGCATGTCAATACTCTCCCTTCTTGACCTTCGGTTCCCTATTACCAGCTTTCCTGTCCCCTCCTGCCTTTTAGTCCTTACACCTGTGCTGGTGCACCCCTTTAGTCTCCTTTTGTTTTATGGGCCTGTCTAATGTTTGGCTGAAGGGTGAGCCTCAGGAGTGACTTCGTTACTGAGCTTAAAGAATGTATGGGGGACATACTCTCGGGCTTCTTCTGTTAGGCCAGTAAGTGTGGTCCTTTTTTGTGAGTTAGAATTTTGTTCTAAATTTTTCTCCAGCTCTGTCTGGGACCCTCTCTTGTGATCTTAGAGCAGTCAGTGGTGGCAGGTGGGCACCATCTTGTGCTGGACTCAATCTGGTGGAAGTTGTGGTACTTGTGGTCCATTAGTCATTTGGATTACTCTTTCCCTTGTGTCTTTGGTTTTCTTCATTCTCCCTTGCTCCCAATGGGGTGAGACCAGTAGAGTGTCTTAGATGGCTGCTCACAAGCTTTTAAGACCCCAGACACTACTCACCAAAGTAGAATGTAGAATATTTTCTTTATCAACTATGTTATGCCAATTGAGCTAGATGTTCCCTGAGACCATGGTCCCTACAGCCCTCAGCTCAGTAATTTGGCCCCTCAGGGAGTTTGGATTTGTCTATGGAGTTTCCATGACCCTGTTTTGTACAAGTTGTGCTGGCTTCAACAGTATTGTGTACTGTCTTACCCTTCACCAAAGTTACCACTTATCTATTGTCTATTTAGTATTTTTCCAACCCCACCCTGCCCCTCATAACTATCTAAGATTGTTTCTGTTTCTGCGTAAACCTTTTCATGAGTTTTTATAGTAGTGGTCTCATACAATATTTGTCTGTTTGTGATTGACTTATTCCACTAAGCGTAATGCCCTCCAGATTCATCCATGTCGTGAGATGCTTCAAAGATTCATCATTGTTTTTTATCATTGTGTAGTACTTCATTGTGTGTGTGTGTGCACCATAGTTTGTTTATCCATTCATCTGTTGATGGGCATCTAGGTTGTTTCCATCTTTTTTCTGTTGTGAACAATGCTGCAATGAACATGGGTGTGCATGTGTCTATTTGTGTGATGGCTCTTACTTCTCTAGGATATATTCCTAGGAGTGGAATTGCTGGACATTCCAATAATATTTTGAAAAATAATTACTGAATAATATTCATGGCATAGAAATTTAAAACCAATCAAAAGGGATACTTCCCCATACTGCACAAAATCAAACTATGAAATTCTTAATCACTGAAAATTTAGTGTTAAATTCCATAGCTAGATTTTTAAAATGACTTAAAAAAATTATAGTTTGAATTCAAAACTCACAATGGACTGAAGACTAACATTTAAAAGGATATATGTTAAGTTTTGTCAACTGAAGAGAACTTATTAACTGAAGATGCATGGCATTTTGATGATTTTACCTGATGTGGAAACACCACTCATTACTAACAGATAAAAGCAATGTGAAGTGTGAAATGTCCTGTTTGTATCCTGTTTGAGGAGGGGATGAAAAAATGAGTGAAAACAAAAATCCTTGTTAGCACAAACGATTTTTCATTCTTGCCAGTCCCAAAATATTTAGCCTTGATTTCACTAGGTAATTGCAACTGTGGAAAATGAAAACCATACAACTATTGGAAAGGTGTTATGCAATCTGGTCCTAGTCAAGACTGTGAAGTAGGTGAAGTTTTTCTTTGAAACTAGCCTGCTTGCCTTTGGTATCTAATACAGTACTCTCATTCTACTTCAGGCTACTGCATTTATGGTGCAGGCCTCCAAATCCTGCAGGGTCCCGATCTCTAATAGGTGATAATTTGCTAATCCTGTGAAGTAAACTGTGCCTGATGTGTGTAATTCCTGCCAATTGGGTAGGTGTTGTAGACTATGACTTCCTAACTCTCAGTGAAAACAACAGCCTCTTAGAGTTGTAGATGACCTTCGAGGCTAACTTCCCACACAGCAAGAATCCCTTCTGAGGCATCACTTTAGGAACAGTTCCTGTAATGGGAGGTCCACTACTTTACAAGGTAGAGCAGTACTAGATATCTTAGAAAGCTGTCTTTTCTATTGAGTCAAATTCAAGAGGTAGCAGGACAAAGGTGAAAGAACATTAGCTATGGAGAACGTCCAAGGTCAAATTCCAGCTTCACCCTTCACTCTCTGTGTGAATCTATCCTTTTTTTTTTTTTTTTAATAGCCTTACTGAGCCCCAATGCCCTAATAAAGAAAGGAGAATAACATAAAAATCACAAAAAAGTCATGATAACATTAACTTAAATATTTATAAATCAGCAACGTAGTGCTTGGCACATAGTGAAGTTCCAGTAAACACTGATTTTGTCTTTTCTCCTATTATTTCTAGTCCAGTCCTATTTGAAAAATAAAATTGTTCTGCTCCTTCTACTTATGGCAACTTTTCTAGTATCTAAAACTAGATGTAATGCCTTTTTTTTTTAACCATTTTCTTTTTTGAAGTGTAAACATCACTATTTTTTTAGCCATTCCTTATACGACATGCTCTCCCAATCACTTACTATCTTTTTTTTTTTTTGGTATGAGAGCATTCTACTTTATAAAAGACCCCATAGAAACATGGCACCTAGGATTGGGGACATTTCTCTAGGGGTGAGAAATATAAAATAATTTTTGAAATGTTGAATTGTACTAGTTGTCAATTCCCAGCATCATCTCATCTTTCTTGATCCCTTTAACTTGCTTCATAGTACCTTATCCTTATCTGGTAAGGTATTTTATTTGATAAGGTATCACTATCGGATATACTTTCTTCATTAGTTAGTTAATTAAATGATTCAACAAGTATATGTTTATCCTTTCTCCTTTTTAAACACATTTAAAATTATTGTGCTAAAATGTATATAATAAAAATTTGTCATTTTAGCCATTTTTAAGTGTACCATTCAGTGACATTAATTACATATAAATTTCTTTTTTTCACAACCATTACCACTGTCTATTTCCAAAACATTTTCATCATCCCAAAGAACAGACTTGAAAACTGAGTGGTCCTTTAACTATTCCTTCTCATCTCATTTTTTCCCATAATCTGCTAGAAGAAGTCAGGTAGTACTTTCAACATTCTACCTGGGAATCTCCTCAGTCAGATCCCTGAGGTGATTAGGTGCCTATGTTTCATGTTCCTACTGATAACAGTTTTACTAATTACTCTGCCAGTTTATGGTCCAGGTGCTCTTTGCTCCAGTCTCCGATAACATTTCCTTACTGTCTTTCAAACTCTCACTAATGATCCCCTTGAAGTTCTTCCAGTTTTCACTAATAGTGTCCTTGACTGGTGTTAGTTACATCATCTGTGATGTCCCAAAGCCAATAACTCATGTTTTTGTCTTTATTGTGGCAGAATCGTGTCTTGGTATTAATGACTATTTTGTTTATTGCTGTATAACAGTCAACTTCAAATCTTAGTGGTGTAATCATTTTATTTTATTCACAATTTTGTGGGTCAGGAATTTTATCAGAGTACAGTGACGATGGCTTTTTTAATGCTGCATGGTGCCTGGGGCACTAACTGAGGTATTGGAATAACTGTAGATAATTGGGAAAGCTCAACAGGAGCCATATGTCTGGAGCCTTAGTCCAGGCTATTAGCTTGGTGCCTTCATTCTACTCCATGTCATGTTTCTGGAACGTGAATGACCAAGAGGACTTTTCTTCATTCACATGTCTGCTGACTGGGATGACCAGGGTTCTCTATTCATGTGCTTTGTCCATGTGGCTAGCTTGGGCTTCCTCACATCATGGAAGTATTAGGTAAGTTAAACTTCTTACATGGCAGCTGACTCACCCAGAACGAGTGTTCAAGGGAGAGGAAGTAGAATCTCGCAGTATCTTAAGGCTCAAGGCCTGAAATTCTCACGGAGTTACTTCTGTGATATTCTATTGGCCAAATGAATCACAGAGCCAACCCAGTACAAAAGGAAAGAGTGTCAAAAAATCTGTGGGCATCGTTAATCAGCCACAAAGAGTTATCTCTAAATCTCATTGTGGGGATGAGTGAGACAACGTATATACACATTTGATGGTATTATCATTTTCGCTTCAACCATCAAACTTGTTTTTTCAATAAAGAGCTGCTGAAGGATTTACAGAATGATTTACTTATTGTAAAGCACATTGTAGAAAGTGCAAAACACAATGAGAAGACAATAGATCTGTAAAAATCTCTCTTCTAGTTATGTGTGCATCTCATAAAACAAAGAAAAGGACCACTAAAACAAGTCAATAAAATGGCAAAATTTTGATAATTGTTGAAGCTAGGTGATGTATTTCTGGGACTTCATCCCACTCTATTACCTCCTTTTGTGAAGATTGCAATATAATGATTAAAAATATTTAAATATTATGTAACTCAGGTTAAAAAAAAATAAGGTAAAATCTTATGAGCGTTTCTGATTCATTAGATTTTCTTTTTCTTTAGAATCAGATATCACACTTGGTTGGAATATTTAATTCAGGGGTAGCCAACTCAACTTCTATTCTGCAAATAAAAGTGAGAAACTCGGGCCAACAGGGGTGAAACAGGAGAAGGCATGCTCCATGTAGGTGGTATATCCACTGCTTGGTGTCAGTGTATTGTGCCAGTGAAAAAGTACAGACTTAAAATCTTGCCAGATTTTTTAAAAAAAGTTGAAAAATGTATATTTTACATAAATCTCTTAATGTTTAAACATTGGCAAAATATATAAAATGTAAATAAGATCACTGTGCTGCCTGAACAAAATATGTCTCGGTCATAGCTAGCTTTCAGATTGCCAGCCAGCAATCTCTGATTTAGAGAAATATTGCATTCATAAGTAATGTACAAAGTTGGAGAATGAATAAGTTTCTATTTTAGCAATAAAGATGAATTCTCTCTCCATTATTCAGAAATATGGAAATTTAAAACAACAACCAAATATAAATTCCCATCAGATATGGATCTGTCACATTTTTTCAGTTGTTGTTCAATACTACATAGCTTGATTACACCTTATTTATTGAACCCCTCAACTACTCAACAATATGTAGGGTATCACCACTTTTCTTTTGCTACTATTAAAAATTTTAAAAGTGACATATTACCACTGTACACACATATGAGTTTCCTTAAAATAGATTCCTAGAAATGGACTTCCTGGTCCAGACAGAGAGAGTGTGTGTGTGTGTGCGCGAGCGCGTTTAATAGCTACTCCTAACTGGCCTTCCAGAAAAAGTTTACCTCCTATATTCTCACCAACACTGTATTGACAGTGCATATTTTTCTGTGTTCTTCTTGCCAATGCTAAAATTTATCAATTTTAGTGGTTTTTTATTTTCCCCTCTGTTGGGAATTTATATTTGGTTGTTGTTTTAAATTTCCATATTTCTGAATAATGGAGAGAGAATTCATCTTTATTGCTAAAATAGAAACTTATTCATTCTCCAACTTTGTACATTGCTTATGAATGCAATAGTTCTCTAAATCAGAGATTGCTGGGGACTTTCTCATTTTCTACCTATTGCTTAAGCTTTTTCCATTAATGATGTATTCATGAATTGTTTAAATAAATAAAAGAAACAGTAAAGACAAAACAAAATAAACCAATGAAATGGGGTTATTATAGTGAAAAATATAATAATTTGAGAAATAAGTCATCCCTACTGGTTAAAAATATAAGCTAGCCTGATTCAGAAACTATGCTATCAAATACAGAGATATATAGAGAAATGAAAAGAAACAGCTGATAACATCCGTTAATAATCAGAACGTGGAATATACGAAGCATGAATCTAGGAAAATTAGAAGCCATCAAAAATGAAATGGAAGGGATAAACATTGACATCCTAGCCATTAGTGAGCTGAAATGGACTGGTATTGGCCATTTTGAATCAAATAATTGTATAGTTTACTATGCCAGGAATGACAACTTGAAGAGGAATGGCATTCCATTCATCGTCAAAAAGAACATTTCAAGATCTATCCTGAAGAACAATGATGTCAGAGATAGGATAATATCCATATGCCTACAGGGAAGACCAGTTATTATGACTACTATTCAAATTTATGCACCAACCACTAAGGTCAAAAATGAAGAAACTGAAGACTTTTTCCAACTTCTGCAGACTGAAATTGATTGAACATGCAATCAGGATGCGTTGATAATTACTTGAGATTGGAAAGCAAAAGTTGGAAACAAACAAGAAGGATCTGTAGTTGGAAAATATGGCCTTGGTGGTGGAAACGATGCCGGAGATGGCATGATAGGATTTAGCAAGACCAACGACTTCTTCATTGCACATACTTTTTTTCACCAACATAAATGGCAACTACGCATGTGGACCTCACCAGATGGAATACACAGGAATCAAATTGACTACATCTGTGGGAAGAGATGATGGAAAAACTCAATATCATCAGTCAGAACAAGGCCAGAGGCCCAGTGTGGGGCAGACCATGAATTGCTCACATGCAAGTTCAAGTTGAAACTGAAGAAAATTGGAACAAGTAGAAGAGAACCAAAGTACGACCTTGAGTATATCCCAATTGAATTTAGAGACACCTCAAGAATAGATTTGATGTTTTGAACGCTAATGACTGAAGACCAGGTGAGTTGTGGAATGACATCAAGGACATCATACGTGAAGAAAGTTAGAGGTCATTAAAAAGACAGGAAAGAAAGCAAAGACCAAAATGGATGTCAGAAGAGACTTTGAAACTTGCTCTTGAATGCTGTTGTTTTTGTTAGATGCCTCCAAGTTGGTTCCAACTCATGGTGGCCTTATGCACAACAGAAAGTGTATAAACTGAAAGAAATGGTGATGTAAAATTGCTGAACAGAAGATTTCAAAGGGCAATTTGAGAAGACGAAGTAAAGTATTATAATGACATGTGTAAAGACCTGGAAATGGAAAACCAAAAGGGAAGAACACACTCTGCATTTCTCAGGCTGAAAGACCTGAAGCAAAAAGTGAAGCCTCCAGTTGCAATATTGAAGGATTCTATGGGGAAAATATTAAATGACACAGAAAGAATCAAAAGAAAATGGAAGAAATACACAGTCACTATACCAAAAAGAATTGGTAGTTGTTCCATTTCTGAAGGTACAATATGAGCCGGAACCACTGGTACTAAAGGGAGAAGTCTCAGCTGGACTGAAGGCATTGGCTAAAAACAAGGCTCCAGGAATTGACAGAATACCACTTGAGATGTTTCAACAAACAGATGCAGCTCTGGGAGTACTTGTCTATGCCAATAAATTTGGAAGACAGCTACCTAGCCAACCAACTGGAAGAAATCTATATTTATGCCTATTCCCAAGAAAGGTGATCCCACTGAATGTGGAAATTATTGAAGAATATCGTTAATATCACATGCAAGTCAAGTTTTGCTGAAGATCATTCAAAAGTGGCTGGAGCAGTATATCAACAGGGAACTACCAGAAATTCAAGCTGGATTCAGAAGAGGGCACAGAACCAGAGATGTCATTGGTGAGGTCAGATGGATGCTGGCTGAGAGCAGAGAATATTGGAAAGATGTTTACCCGTGTTTTATTGACTATGCAAAGGCATTCGACTATGTGATCATAACAAATTATGGATAACATTGTGAAGAATAGGAATTCCATAGCACTTAACGGTGCTCATAAGGAACCTGTACATGGATCAAGAGAAAGTCGTTCAAACAGAACAAGGGGATACCACATGGTTTAAAGCCAAGAAAGGTTTGCATCTGGGTTATATCGTTTCACCATACCTATTCATTCTGTATGCTGAGCAAATAATTCAAGAAGCTGGACTATATGAAGAAGAATGGGGCATCAGGATTGGAGGAAGACTCAACAACCTGTGATATGCAGATGCTACAACTTTGGTTGCTGAAAATGAAGAGGACTTGAAGCACTTACTGATGATGATCAAAGACTGCAGCCTTCAATATGGATTACACCTCAACACCAAGAAAACAAAAATCCTCACAACTGAACCAATAAGCAACAGCATGATAAATGGAGAAAAGATTGAGATTGTCAAGAATTTCATAATACTTGGATCCACAATGAACACCCATGGAAACAGCAGTCAAGAAATCAAAAGGCACATTGCATTGGGCAAATCTGCTTCAACGGACTTCTTTAAAGTGTTGAAAAGCAAGGGTGTCACCTTGAAGACTAAGATGCACCCGACCCAAGCCATGGTGTTTTCAGTCGCATAGTATGCATGTGAAAGCTGGACAATGAATAAGGAAGACCGAAGAAGAATTGACACCTTCGAATTGTGGCATTGGAGAAGAATATTGAGTATACCGTGGACTGCCAAAAGAACGAACACATCTGTCTATGGAGAAGTACAACCAGAAAGCTCCTTAGAGAAAATGATGGTGAGACTGTGTCTTACATACTTTGGACTTGTTGTCAGGAGGGATCAGTCCCTGGAGAAGGACATCATGCTTGGTAAAGTAGTGGGTCAGCAAAAAAGAGGAAGAACCTCAATGAGATGGATTGACACAGTGGCTGCAACAATGGGCTTAAGCATAACAACAATTGTGAGAATGGCACAGAATCAGGCAGTGTTTCGTTCTGTTGTACATAGGGTTGCTATGAGTCAGAACTGATACGAATGGACCTAACAACATAGTGAAATGGTTTAAAATACAGGATCTCTCATCTGGCTATCTCAGTTCAAACCTCAGACAGTCAACTCTGTGACCTTGGCCAAGATTTGTGTATATTATATAAATCTCTATTTAGAGCATCCACCACTCTTCTATCAGTTTGTCATATTGTGGTTACTTGCTTGTTGCAGTGATGCTGGAAGGTATGCCATAGGTATTTCAAATACCAGCAGGGTCGCTTATTATGGAAGGGTTCAGTGGAGCCTCCAGACTAAGACAGGATAGGAAGAAAGACCTGACAGTCTGCTTCTGAAAAAAATTGACCAGTGAAAACCTTATTAATAGCAACTAAAAGTTGCCTGATGTTGCCGGAAAATGAGCCCCTCAGGTGGAAAAGCACTCAAAATAAGTCAGAGAGAATTTTTTTTTTTTTTTCAAAGTAGAGTCAACATTAATGACATGGATGAAGTCAAGCTTTCAGAACCTTCATTTACTGACGTGTCATGACTCAAAATGAGAAGAAACAGCTGCAAAAACTCATTAATAATCAGAATATGGAATGTACAAAGTATGACTCTAGGAAAAGTGGAAGTCATCAAAAATGAAATGGAACACATACAGATTGAGATAAAGAGTCAAAATATGACCTTGAATATATTCCACCTGAATTTAGAAATCATCATAATAGTAGATTTTATGTGTTGAGCATTAATGACCTAAGATCAGATGAGTTGTGGGATGACATCAAGGCATCATATGGAAAAAAGCAAAAGGTCATTAAAAAGACAAGAAAGAAACAAAAGACCAAAATGGATGTCAGAAGAGACCCTAAAACTTACTTTTCAACTTAGAGCAGCTAAAGAGAATGGAAGAAATGATGAAGTAAAAGAGCTGAACAGAAGATTTCAAAGGGTGGCTCGAGAAGAAAAAGTAAGGTATTACAATGAATGTGCAAACACCTGGACTTAGAAAACCAAAAGGGTAGAACACACTCAGCATTTCTCAAGCTGCAAGAACTGAAGGAAAAACTCAAGCCTGGGATTATAATAGTGAAAGATTCTTTGGGTGCAATTGAGTGGATTCCGACTGCAACAGACCTCTTTAAAGTGTTGAAAAGCAAAGATGTCACCTCGAAGACTAAGGTGCGCCTGACCCAAGCCACGGTATTTTCAATTGCATCATATGCTTGTGAAAGCTGGACAATGAATAAGGAAGACTGAAGAAGAATTGACACCTTTGAATTGTGGCGTTGGTGAAGAGTATTGAGTATACCAAGGACTGCCAAAAGAATGAACAAATCTGTCTTGGAAGAAGTACAACCAGAATGCGCCTTAGAAGCAAGGATGGCGAGACTGTGTCTTACATACTTTGGATTTGGTGTCAGGAGGGATCAGTCCCTGAAGAAGGACATCATGCTTGGCAAAGTACAGAGTCAGTGGGAAAGAGGAAGACTCTCAATGAGATGGATTGACACAGTGGCTGCAACAATGAGGTCAAGCATAACAACGATTGTAAGGATGGTGTAGGACCAGGCAATGTATCGTTCTGTTGTGCACAGGGTCGCTATTAGTCAGAACCGACTCTATGGCACCTAACAACAACAAATGGGTGAAATATTGAAGAATGAAGGAAGCATTAAAAGAAGATGGAATAAATACACAGTCACTTTACCAAAAAGAACTGGTCTATGTTCAACCATTTCAGGAGGTAGAATAGGATCAAGAACTGACGGGATTGAAGGAAGAAGATCAAGGTACACTGAAGGCACTGGCAAAAAAAAAGGCTCCAGGAATTGAGGAAATACCAACTGAGATGTTTCAATAAACAGATGCAGTGCTGGAGCTGGTCACTTGTCTATGCCAAGAAATTTAGAAGACAGCTACCTGGCTGACCAACTGGAAGAGATCCATATTCGTGCCCCTTGCAAAGAAAGGTGATCCTACCAATGCAGAAATTATTGAACAATATCATTAATATCACATACAAGTAAAATTTTCCTGGAGATCATTCAAAAGTGGTTGCAGCAGTACATTGGTAGGGAACTGCTGGGAATTCAGGACAGATTCAGAAGATGTAGAACAAGTGATATCATTGCTAATGTCAGATGGATCTTGGCTGAAAGCAGAGAATACCAGAAAGATGTTTACCTGTGTTTCACTGACTATGCAAATACATTAGATGGTGTGAATCACAATAAATTATGGATAACATTGAGAAGAATGGGAATTCCAGAACACTTAATGGTGCTCATGAGGAACCCGTACACAGACCAAGAGGCAGTCATTTGAACAGAACAAGGGGATATTGTGTGGTTTAAAATTAGGAAAGGTGTGCATCAGGGTTGTATCCTTTCACCACACTTGTTCAATATGTATACTGAGCAAATACTCCTAGAAGCTGGACTGCCTGAAGAGGAATGGGTCATCAGGATTGGAGGAAGACTCATTAACAACCTGAGATATGCAGATGACACAACCTGCTTGCTGAAAGTGAAGACGACCTGATGAAAATCAAAGACCACAGCCTTCAGTATGGATTGCTCCTCAACATGAAGAAAACAAAAATCCTTACAATTAGAGGAATAAGCAACATTATGATAAATGGAGAAAAGATTGAAGTTGTCAAGAATTTCATTTTACTTGGGTCCACAATTAACACCAATGGAAGCAGCAGTCAAGAAATCAAAGGACATATTTTATTGGGCAAATCTACTATAAAGACCTCTTTAAAGTGTTCAAAAGCCAAGATGTCACATTAAGGACTAAGGTGTGACTGACCCAAACCATGGCATTTTCAATCTCTTCATAATGCATGCAGAAGCTGGACAATGAATAGGGATGACCGAAGAAGAATTGTTGCCTTCGAACTGTGGAGTTGGAGAAGAATATTGAATGCACCATGGACTACCAGAAGAACGAACATATCTGTCTCACAAGAAGTACATCCAGAGTGCTCCTTGGAAGAGAGGATGACAAGATTTTGCCTCATGTACTTTGGACTTGTTATCAGGATGAGTCAATCCCTGGAGAAGGACATCATGCTTAGAAGGTAGAGGTCAGGGAAAAAGAGGAAGACCCTCAATGAGATGGATTGACACAGTGGCTGCAACAATGGGCTCAATCTTAGCAACAATTGTGAGAATGGCGCAGGACAGGGCAGTGTTTTGTTCTGTTATACACAGGGTCGGTGTGAGTTGGATTCAACTTGATAACACTAACAAGAACAACAACAGCCTATAGTATCCTATACACAGTAATAGATAATGCGTGTAAAATGCTTAGTATAATTCCTGGTACTTACAGTAACTTCTCTAAAAGTGGTAGGCATTGCCATCATTCAATGGCGATTAAAGTTAGGAAACTAAATCAAAGGGATTTGTTCAACTGCCTTTGAATACGTTTTTAATGGTACATTTTAAATGTGAAATCCATGTTATTTTAGGAATAGGTCATCAATAATGCCCAGATATCCAGCTACACAAAATTTATGTATTCAAGATGATGTGTTTTGGAATTTTTTCTACCACTTCTCAGCTGCTGTTTGACATTAGATAGTTCAATAGACTATAGGCAAAATATAGTCTAATTGTGAGAACATTGACTTTGAAATGGAACAAATTTTATCAGTTAATTCTGTATATTTTTATAAACACGCAAGTTCAAAATATTACCTGTAATAATGCAGAGCTAGAAAAAAGTTTCTGTTTGGTCATTGAAACCATTATTCATTACTGATCAGTCTTTCTCTGTCAGCCTTATGTGGGAAACAGATGATACCCAGACTACAGCACCCACTACATCGCCTGGGTATCCTGGTCAACATTATGCGCTAGTCCATCCCTGACACACTAGATTCCACTCAGGGGAAAGGAGCCCTTAATTTACTTGCTTTCCTTGTTTAAGACTTAGAATTTGAAACACATGTCTCTGGAAAAGACATAAATCCTAAATAAAACATTTGCTCAGCTGTTGTTTTCTTCTAATCAATAGATTCTGATTAAGAAAATTTAGTGTATATATATACATATATGTAAATGTAATGTGTTATATGTTAGGAGTAGATGAACTGATTTATTTTTATTTAGTCATATTGAATTCAGTTCCCAGGCTTTTTAGGTGCTAGCAATTCAGGCAAGTTCATAGTCATGAGATATGCATGTCTTATTTTATATTCTACCACAGCAGAAACTTATTTTGGTTTTATAATAGAAAGACACTGTATAATTCCAATGAAAAACTAGTCGTTCAATACTTTTATTTTTTATTTGTTACAATTATCCACTTAGCAACAATACTTTTTATATAATTGGCTTCAGGGTCTTATAGTTCCCAATGCAGTCTCTTAATCAGAGCCAACTTTCAATGTTTGTTGAATTATAATCATAATGAACTATGGTATCCTTAAGTTGTTTTTTTGATATTCTGTTAATTTCACTTAATTTTTCTTGTAATTTTTGTAATAGGTACCTATGCTAAAATATTTCCATCAGCTGAGAAAACTGAAAAGATCCTTTGTTCTGCCAGTCCTTGTTTCTTTCTATGCAAAAGATAATATTCATGAATCTAGATTTAAGTACCCACGTCTTCAAGAAAATTCTATATTATAAAAAAAATGAGTTATTTGGAAGCCAGAAAATGAGATTGAGTGTTAGAGTTAAGTTTTGAGTCTAATTTTGAGTTCATCAGTGCATCTAAGAACTACCTGATAAAATACTTCAAGTGCCAGGATAGGGAGTGGGTACGCCTTATAACTCACTTACGCACTTACTTGGAGAGCTTTATAAATTAAAATGAACACCTAGAATGCCGTTGGAAGCCAGAGCTATGCACAGAGCATCCGTATAATGTGCTCTGTGTGGTTGGCATTGCTAAACAGACAAGCTGTCACATTCTGTACTAGCTGAATATTCCAGGGCTCTTCCTCTGTCAACCAAGGGAGAGGACGTGGCAGTAGTCAAACCTCGAGGTGACAAAAACCTAAAATAGTGTGGTGAGCCCTGTATTATAGAGGGAAATTTACAAGTGTAGGCGGGGAGAAGCATCTCCTTCCAAAGCATCTATATCATAACCCAAATGCACCCACAGACGGAGAACATCACTATTCAAATAGAAGTACATTCTGGAAAGACAGGTCACACTGAGTACATCTAGATCTTATAAAGGAAAGCAACAAAATCTCTAGAAAGTGTCCTCCTCCATATTTCTAAGCAAAGCCAAAAGTGAATATTTCTTATACTGCGATCATTTAATGGGAGAGAAGAATAACATTTTTTTGAAACTCAACAAAGAATGTTACCATGAATTCATTAATAAATAGGTTACATGAGTGTATTGCAATGTATTTAAAAAGGATGATAGTATATTGTATTCATTTAGAAAAGTTTTTATTATTATTCTACAAAATAACAATCAATTTATTTTTCATTCTTGTGAATATTATCTCTGTATGCAAAGAAAGGATAATCTTTAAATGACTCGAGTGGTTGTAAGAGACAAACTATGATTTATGGCTATTTGGTGCCACCTAGTGGTGAAGGGCTTTTAAAATCGGTTTCAGTTAACGTTGGCTTTTTAGAAAATTTGTAATGTAAAATAATTTATAGATGGTTGAATTGTCACCTAAAAGATACAAATTAAGACAAAATGCATTTGATACTTATAGACATTAACTAAAGATTGGCTCTTACCCTCAACACTGCAGTGACAATTTTATTTGACTGATAGAATGCTATTTGACGAAAAGGATTGATTCGGGCTTGACAGGTTTTTATTCCATTCCATTTTTACTTTTTTTGTTGGTTGGTTGGTTGGGTTCTAAAGTCAGAGCTATGTATGTGGAATTAATATGAATTAGGTTATGTACCATCGCATAATTAATTATATTATTAATTATAACATTATGAATATAATAAATGGCATAACCATGTCATTCTGTGGGCAATGTGAAAATAATGTATACCTTATAGCATATAGAAGGTTTAAAAGTGCCATTTGTTTTTCAGAATTCAGGAATGATGGACATTCCAACTTTAGTGGTCTTGCCAACATAGCTTCCTACCTAAGCACACTTTTTAAGAGAAGCTCTTCACTGCACAGCTCCCAGAAAGAGCAGATGCACAAACCAAGTTGTCATCCCTGGGGTACGGTTGGCTGGACCTGAATGGATAATGGACACAAATTGAAAAGATCTGCTTCTTTCTTTGATCATTTGGGATGGGAGCACTGAGAGGCTAAATCAGACGAATGAAGGTAAGGGCTTAAGGTGAGAATTCATGATGAGCCAAGCGTGATGCCAATACCATGGATGTCAAAGTAATTTCCAAGTTACAGATTCTGTGAAGAAATAGAAAAAGCCGGTCTTTACAGAAATCAGAAGAGTGGAGCCCTGTGTAGACAAAACATAGACGAGAGTCCCTATAAGCTATGAGAAGGAGAAATCTTAATTCTTGACTTTCAGTTCCCGTTTGCTGTGGCCAAGTTTTTTACTTTGCTTCTTGTCCTTGGTTGTCCCGAGAGAAGTAAGTACAAATACCTTCTTCTTACTTGACCTAGGGAGTTTTGATCCTTTCAACCGAATGATCCCACACTACAAAGTTATGTTTCAAATTCGGTGAAATGTATTTCATTAAATGGAAATGATGTTTCCCAAAATATCTGTGAGTATCAAGATGTCACCAGGAAATTGTAGGAATTACTGAAGATTTATTTTTACATTAATTTTCTAGTTCTATAAATTGTGGCTTTCATAGAATTTTAAAATATGCATTTTCACTCCTGTGTTTCCATTTCTCTTCCTCCCATTTAACAAGTACCTAAAGCTGCTTGTTGTCTCATAAGAGAGGTGTTTGGGTGTAGGGTGTGTTATAAGCTCTGATCTTCCTGACTTGAGCTTGCAGAAGCTCTAGGCTGGGCTCTGTTTGTATGCGGCTGTGGGTTAGGATTATATATCATAAGCACGTGCTTTGGAGAAATATGAAATGAAAAAGACTCTCTCTAGCCTAGAAAGACTATGATATTGAGGAATGAAGATGAGAGGCTTGCAGAACTGGAGATCAGAGGAGGAGTTAAACCGTGCTACTTGAGATAGCAAGACTCCAGAGGGAAAATAGCTGTACCCTGTGTCGACTCGATGGCATTGGGTTTGTGTCTAGGCAGGAGGGCTCCATACACAGCTACCAAAAGATTTCCTGTCTCAAAGATACCACAAAAGGAGCAGCAAAGGGCTCTGGGATGTGCAGGAACATGTGGATACCTTACCCCTATTCTTCATCCTGCATAAGAGCCTGTAACCATGCAGCACCCTGTGAAGACTCCAGGAATGTCTGATTTTAAGTCTTCAGTATCTAAGCTGAATGGGGGCTAGAAGCTAGAAATAAAGTTGTTAATATAAAACAATTGTTTTTGTACCCTTTGGTGCATGGGCTTGGATTTCACAATATAAGTCTAAATATAAAGCGGTTCACTATCTTACTGTTTCCTATATTTGTATCAAATATCATATCGTATTTACATTAATTTTGCAAGCATTAATGTGTTAAGAAAGCTATTTTCTCTACCCTAGGGATATCAACAAAAACTGGCTGCTTCAGCATCACCCAAGTGCTTATTAAAACAAATACAGATTCCCAGACTGTACCCAGATACACTGCTTCTTCAGGGTAGGGGCTTAGGGGATACTTTTTAAAACAAGTGCCCCAGATTCTTGCAATATGTAGGCATCTTGGGAGCCACCACTTTAGCTGAGTATAACCATTAAAATTATTCCATGCTTAAGTCAATCTTTATTATTTTGAAGCTCAGTTAATTATAGTTCATTTGGAGGACTTTTTGTATAGGAGAAAAAATTGTTATTTTCATTACACTTACCTCAAAGTCACTGTGTAGAGAATGCACGCATACTCTCAATTATTAACAGTTCATATATGGACTTCGCTGACACAAAACTCTTCCTGGACTAGAGAAGAACTATTTGAAATATCTATTCAGTTGTTCACTTTTCCTTTTAACCCATCACTGACCTTGTCCCAGCCTTGTGATTTGATGGGTAGCTAAGATGGGGTGTTGCCAAAGGTCTAGTCCTTTCCATTACTTACCTTTCAGTTTTGTGGGTAAGAATTAGACCATACAAAAGATTTGGAGGGTGCTATTGGATCACCAAGGAGCTCTGGTGGCGCAGTAGTTAAACGTGCTCAGCTACTAACTGAAAGATCGGCAATTGGAATCCACCAGCCGCTTGGCTGGAGAAAGCTGTGGCCGACTGCTTCTGTGAAGACTTACAGCCTTGGAAACCCTATGGGGGCAGTTCTACCCTTTATCGGATCAAAAATATTTTTGGTACTAGGATGTCAATATGCACATCTTACTTTTTCACCATTAATTGCTGCTTTGAGATAGGTTATTTTTTTCCAGAAGGGCATACATTAGGAAGAGAAGAAAGCACAGTGGTAGAGATTAATTTATTTGAACAGAGCTGTAACTTAACATTGTAGAAAGCAAAGTAAAAATAGAGTATAATGATATTTTTAGGACCAGAGTCACCACCCCGGGCAGGGTGGGACGTGGTGCTGACATTGATTCCCTCGGCTCCCCAGACACCACTAGGCAGACTTAAAACAGGACACAGATGACAACTGGTGAGAGAACCAAACTGTCAGATCTTTTCTCCTCAGGACAGGGACTGGGTATTTATACATACAAAATATCCAATAAAAGTCTGTTGAATTGAGTGTAGGAAGCCTCAGTAGGGCCCACCTCCTTGTCCTGGAAGTCAATAGAATGTGCTAGTGGAAGATCAAAGACTACAGCCTTCAGTATGGATTGCACCTAAACACGGAGAAAACAAAAATCTTCACAACTGGACCAATGAGCAACATCATGACAAGAGGAGAAAAGATTGAAGTTGTCAGGGATTTCATTTTACTTGGACCCACAATCAACAGCCATGGAAGCAGCAGTCAAGAAATCAAAAGATGCATTGCATTGGGTAAATCTGCTGCAAAGGACCTCTTTAAAGTGTTGAAGAGCAAAGATGTCACCTTGAAGACTAAGGTGCGCCTGACCCAAACCATGGTATTTTCAATCACATGATATGCATGTGAAAGCTGGACAATGAATAAGGAAGACCAAAGAAGAATTGACGCCTTTGAATTGTGGTGTTGGTGAAAAATATTGAATATACCATGGACTGCCAAAAGAACGGACAAATCTGTCTTAGAAGAAGTACAACCAGAATGCTCCTTAGAGGCAAGGATGGCGAGACTGTGTCTTACATACTTTGGACTTGTTGTCAGGAGGAATCGGCCCTTGGAGAAGGACATCATGCTTGGCAGAGTACAGGGTCAGTGGAAGAGAGGAGGAACCTCAACGAGGTGGATTGATACAGTGGGTGCAACAATGAGCTCAAGCATAACAACGATTGTAAGGATGGCTCTGTTGTTCATAGGGTCGCAATGAGTCGGAACCGACTCGACGGCACCTAACAACAACAACAACTGTGGTTCTGGGGCTCTGCCCCTGGCTTCCAGTACTCATCCAGCAACCTTTGCTTGCTTTTGTGTCACAGTTCAGTTAGTGTTCACATCATTTTATTGAGAATCTAGCCGTTATCTAGGCACTTGAGATACAAACACAAGAAAGCCCAGTTTCTGTCCTCAAAGCAAACATGATTAAAAACTTTCAATATAACTTAATACATACCATGCCAGAAGAGATTGCTTAGACAGTGGGAGCTCATTCTTTTTTTTTTTTTTTTTGGTGATAGATTCTGTTCCACTGATGTATACCTCTGAGTCAAAAATTTGACCCAGTGTTCTAAATTTTATTCTTTAGGCTACACGTAATGGTAGCCATTTAAGTTTTAAACCCAGATTATCAAGTGTTATATATAAGTTGTGATCTCATTTCAGTTAAAAAATATATAAGCATACTCACATGTGTATGTACACATACACATAGAGACAACATTTGGAGAAATTTATAAGAAACTTTAATAGTGGTTAACTCTAGGTCGGTAGTATAGTAGCATATTAAATGACTTTTTTTCTCTAATGATCATGTAATTTCTCAGATATGATCTGTTTTTTTTTTTTAATCTGGATTCTCATAACAATTTTAAGAGAGAGATGGGGAAGGTGTTGTCTTCATTCTGTACTGTACATGGACACACACACATATGTCTGGAACTCAGGGGCATTAAGTGATTTTTTCTGAGGTTTATTGGTAACGGTGGAACAGGAATGGTCTTCTAACTCGTTTTCTTCCCATCACACATTTTTTTTTTTGTCTTGTTTAGTCTAATTGCCCACTACCCTCAGCTCTGTTACTTTTTGGTCATCTTTCTCTGAGCACATTCCTGTCTGTCAATTTTCTAATTAAAGTGTTGTTGTTGTTAGGTGCTATCGAGTCAGTTCCCACTCATAGCAACTCTGTGTACAACAGAATGAAACACTGCCTGACCCTGTGCCATCCTCACAGTCATTGTCATGCTTGAGCACGTTAAAAGGAGGCATCTAGAATTGTGCATGATACTCAGGTGTGACCTGGAAAGCACGTAATGTAGTTATTACCCTCCTTGATTATGACATTGCACATTTATTAAATCAAGACATAATACCAAAAAAAACAAAAAAAAAAAACCATTGTCATCAAGTAGATTCCAACTCATAGTGACCCTATAGGACAGAGTAGAACTGCCCCATAGGGTTTCCGAGACTCTAATCTTTACAGAAGCAAACTGCCACATCTTTATTCCACAGAGCAACTGGTTTATTCAAACAGCCAGCCTTTGGGTTAGCAGATGAGCACTTAACCACTGTGCCACCAGGGCTCCTTCAAGACATAATACTCTTATTAAACATGTGTGCATTTCAGCTAATTTTAACGTAATATTTTATATTCCATTATAATTGTAACTCATGTTCACCGTAGGATATTTGATAAGGACAGAGAAAAAAGAAAAAAAAATCACTCATGTATCACCCATTGTTCTTCTACTCAAACAAATTCTCAAAGTATTTTGTGTCTTTTCCTACCAGAAAGGAAGCTCTGTGGGGGAAGGATTTTGGTTCACTTTGTTCACTGTTGACTCAGTGGTTAGATCAGTACCTGGTATATTAGTAGGCACTATATTGAATAAATGAATAAAATACTCATGTTTATACACTTTTACGTTTTGGAGTACATAATAGAATCTATAAAATTTTGTATCCTGACATTTTTCAACTCTTATTAATTTATTGATAATATTAGTATTTTTATGTTGTCGTAACTTCTTTATATTATCATATGGTTTGCATAATAGTCTATTGAATGAATATACTTTCCACTCTTGGACATGTAAGAGTGTTTCTCATATTTTGCTGCAACGATAAATAGTGCCGTCATGAACATCACTTGTTCATATTTTTGTGATTTTGAGGGAAGATCTTTTGCAAATATTTCCAAAATGAAACTACTGGTTTAAAGGTGTGAATAGTTCAAAACAAACATTTCCCAATAGTTACGGGTGTAGAGTTTGAGTACATATTGAATTTGTGGTCATCTATTTTGTTGAACTTCCATCTCTTTTTCATGTCCAAACCTACAGATACGTTAGTCGACAAGGTTTAGGGGTGTGACTCAGGCAGGTATGAATTCATGTCACTGTACTGCCTTTGTATTTCCTCTCAGCTCCTAACACCTGCCAGTTCTTTCTCTCTGGTCAGAATTAGGGAGCAGTTCCACTTTTTGCTTCTACTACTTTCTGAGAGACGAAATTGTCAGCAAGACAAGTCAAGAATTTGTCTCATGCTCAGCTTTTTAGTATAATGAGATTTCTAGCAGATGTCTTTATAGCGGAAGTGCCCCACTACTGTTATATCTTTTCTCTGTGACAGGTTTTTAATCTGTGTTAAGAAAGCAATGTCCGTATCTTTTGTCAGGCTGGGCAGTCTATCGCATGCTCCTATACTGTATTCCTTTAGCTTCTTTCTCTTGATACGCGTTCATTGTAAGCTATCCATAGATTTTCTTATAAAAGCTACCCTTCTTAAAAATAAATAAATAATTTTTCATAAGCACAAAAACAGTTCATATTTAGGTCTAATTTTAGAGGTTTATATACAATTATAGAAAGCCTAGAGAATTCTACTAAGTATAGAGAAGAAACCCCCAAACAACCCATAATCTCACAATTTAAAAAATAGTATCTGCTAACATTTTGCCATGTTTCTTCTAGGGTTTTTTCTCTGTATTAGTTTGAGCATGCACACATGGGCACATGTACTCTCTGTGTGTGTGAGATAGTGACATATACTGAAATAACACTATGCACAACTTTTATTTTGAAATTATATTTAACATTATGTTATAAGCATTTTCCTAAGACAAAAACTTTTGAAAAGGAAGATTAACGATTATGTAAAAGTTCATCATGGACACGGGCCATAGCTAACTTAAACATATTGCTGTATTTTTCATCTATTTCAACTTGTCCCTAATAAAAATAATTATTCTACAAATATCTTAGCGTGTAAATCTTTATATACACCTATAACGATTACCCCCAGACAGATTCCTAGATGTGGAGTTACCTGGAGAATCCGCCACACTGCCCTAAGCTGTGTCTATGTGTGCTTGTATTCTTGCACCCCTGTCAACCTGATCTTTTGTAATTTTACCTAGTTTGGTAGGTGAAAATGAGATCCCACAGATTTAATACTCAGATTCTTTGTGAGGACAAACTATTTTTTATGCCATTTTTATTCTTTCTTAATTTGAAATTTGTTATCTTTACAGTGCTTTAGTTACCCATGTAGGAACCTGCTGTACCTTTATATCTTTTTCTTCCAATAAGGTAGTTTTAACTTAATTTTTAAATTTTATCACAGTAATTCATATGGGCAGCTTAAAAAGTCAGATTTTACTATAAGGCTTATCACAAAAAATAGCAGTTGTCTGGTCATTGCTACCCACCAACAATTCCATTTTTTCAAAGGCAACTACTTTCAACCCTTTTAACGGTATCATGCGCTATTTTCTTCCACATTTCTGAATAACATGTTTATACAATTATTTAGGAAGAAAGGTCTGGTGATTTACTTCCAAATCTCAGCTAGTAAAAATCCATTGAATCACAACAGCCTGATCCCATTGTGTATGGGATTGCGATGAGTCAGGGAACAACTCGATGGCAGCTAACAACACCAACAGCTATTTAAAAGAATTTTTTAATTCAGATACTATAGGCTTGCTATTATGAACTGGAAACCCTGGTGGCGTGGTGGTTAAGTGCTAAGGCTGCTAACCAAAGGGTCGGCAGTTTGAATCTGCCAGGTGCTCCTTGGAAACCCTATGGGGCAGTTCCACCCTGCCCTTTAGGGTCGCTATGAGTCGGAATCGACTCGACGGCAGTGGGTTATTTTTATTATGAACTTAACTGTCTTGTATACACCTACCCCAACAAATGCATATTTCCTCTCCACATCATCTCCCAAACATAGTTGTAATAAAATTTTTGCTTAGAAGCAGATTTCATGTCTCTTTCTTGAGTTGCTCCCTTCTACAGTTTCCTAGAACAGGACATAAAATGTTTGAGATCGTGCATACCGTTTAATTTAACCTTATACTTGACCAATAATTTGGTGGTCTACACAATGCTATATTGGAAATAATATTTTCTCAGAAATTTAGAGTGGCTCCATTGTGTTCTAGTTTCTAGTGTTGCTATTGAGAAGTCTGACATATTTCTATTCCTACCCTCCCTATTTGACCTGTATTTTCTCTCTACATGTTGCCGTCAAGTTGATTCCGACTCATAGCAACCATATAAGACACGGAAGAACTGCCCCATAGGGTTTCCAAGGAGCGGCTGGTGGATTTGAACCGCCGACCTTTTGGTTAGCAGCCAAACGCTTAATCACTTGCGCCACCAGGGCTCCTTTTTCTATGAACTCTACGTTCTTCCTTTTACCTCTAGTGGTCTGACATTTCACCCTTGTTTAGTATTGTAACTCACTCTCTTCAACCCTCCTCAGCTGTTGCTGGCATTCTGCTTTACTGTCTCCAGGAAGTAAACCTGTGTTCTTCTGAATGGGAAACGTTGAGAAACATGGGGAGGAGGGTTCTTTTGATTTTTATTCATTTATTAATTCATCCACTTGTTTGTTCAATCAGCCTTTTTTTTTTGTATTCAACAAACACTAAATACTAATAATGTGGCAAGCATGGGGCTTGGCAGTGGGGATACAGGGAGACATGTTTTCTCCTTTCAAGGAGAGTTTATGGTTTGGTTCCTTTTATCTTCTGTTAGTATTTCAACTAGGATTTTTTCTACTCTTTCACCCAAGTATTACATTATAGCAATGGATTCTCTTGGCCTTTATCTTCATTCTTCAAATAATTTCTCTGGATATATAATTTTTGATTGACAGTTTTATTCTTTTAACTTTTGTGCTAGTCCAATATCTTCTGGTATCCATTGTTTCCGATGAAATGTGTTTTCATCATTTCCATTTTTTAGTAGATCTAAAATCACGTATCTATGTATTCATAACAATATGTAGTTTAGTTTTGCTTGTTTTTGGTATTGTACTCTATACATGCTCCTCATGAGACAATGCAGGAACCTGTACATAGGTCAAGAGGCAGTTGTCCGGACAGAACAAGGGGATAACATGTGGTTTAAAATCAGGAAAGATGTGTGTCAGGGTTGTATCCTTTCACCATACCTATTCAATCTGTATGCTGAGCAAATAATCTGAGAAGCTGGACTATATGAAGAAGAAGAAGAACGGGGCGTTAGGATTGGAGGAAGACTCATAAACAACCTGAATTATGCAGATAACACAACCTTGCTTGCCAAAAGTGAAGAGGACTTGAAGCACTTACTGATGAAGATCAAAGATCATAGCATTCAGTATGAATTACACCTCAACATGAAAAAAAAAAAAAGTTCTTTTTTTTTTAACAAAACAAAAATCCTTACAACTGGACCAATAAGCAACATCATGATCAATGAAGAAAAGATTGAAGTTGTCAAGGATTTCATTTTACTTGGATCCACGATCAACACCCACGGAAGCAGCAGTCAAGAAATCAAAAGATGCATTGCATTGGGCAAATCTGGGTAAAGGACCTCTTAAAAGTGTTGAAGAGTAAAGATGTCACCTTGAAGACTAAGGTAGGCCTGACCCAAGCCATGGCGTTTTCAATCCCCTTGTATGCATGCAAAAGCTGGACAAAGAGTAAGATAGATGGAAGAAGAATCGATACCTTTGAATTTTGGCTTTGGCAAAGAATATTGAATATACCATGGATTGTCAAAAGAATGAACAAATCTGCCTTGGAAGAAGTACAACCAGAATGTTCCTTATAGAAGCAAAGGATGGTGAGACTGTGTCTTACATACTTTGGACATGTTGTCAGGAGGGATCAGTCCCTGGAGAAGGACATCATGCTTGGTAAAGTACAGGGTCAGGGAAAAGAGGAAGCCCCTCAACGAGATGGACTGACACAGTGCCTGCAACGATGGGCTCAAGCACAACAACGATTGTGAGCATGGCGCAGGACCAGGCAGTGTTTCATTCTGTGATACATAGGGTCACTATGAGTAGGAACTGACTCGACAGCACCTAACAACACTCTATATGTGTAGTCTTCTCAACTTGGTTTTCACTCAGAATTATGTTTTTATGATTTATCCATGTTGCATGCAGATCACAGATCTTTTTTTTTTTTTTCCCCCACTCCTATACAGTATTTCATTGCATAGTATGGCAATGTATTTATCCCATACTCCTGTCTAAGGAGATTTGTATTATTTGCATGTTTTTGCTATTACAAACATTGCTGTGAATATTTTTGTAAATGTCACCCAGGGCTCCTATGTAAGAGTTTCTCCAGATTATATAGCTAAAAGTGAAGTGGCTTGGGCATTGAGTGTGGGGATGTTTAAATGATAGTGCCTATTTTTTTTTTTTTCAAAATGGTTATTTCAATTTACCACCATATCCCTGCCAAACTTAAATTATTAGATTTCTTAACTTTTTGTCAAATTACTGGTCTAAATGCTGAATCAGTTGAGGTTTTCAGTTGGTGTTCTGTAAGTTTTAATTATGTTGAGCATCTTTTCATCTGATGGGTACCCACTTTCGTTTTGTGTGCAATGTTTTTTTTTTCCTCTATTTTTCCTTTGGGTTGTTTGGCTTTTCCTTTATTGTGAATTATTTTCTTATTTTGTGGTTTGTCTTTTTATTTTTTTTATGTTGTCTTTTGATGGCCAGTAGTTTTTTTAGTTTCAGTGTAGTGGAGTTTAACAGTCATTTCTGTCAGGGTTAGCGCTTTCTGTGTTTTAATTTGGAGATTCTTCAGTACCCTATGTTTATAAAGATATTCTATTTTATAGGTATTGCTTTTCACATTTAATTTTTTCATCTGTTAAGGATTAATTTTTCTCTATGGTGTGAGGTAGTGGTCCAGTGTCATTATATGAATAACAATTTGTCTCAGCAACGTTTTTTAAATTATCCACTCTTCCCTCACTGTCCCGCAGTGGCACCTCTCTCATATATCAGATTTTCTTATGTGTATGAATTTATTTCTGGACTTTCTCTTCTGTTCCGTTGAATAAGTTGTCTATCTTGGTACACTTTAATTATCATTCCTTTATAATAAACCTTGATATCTGGTATATTCTTCTTCTTAAGAAATGTCTTGGTTATTCTTGTGCTCTTTGATGTTCGTTTTAGAATCACCACGTCAAAGTTCCACAGAATACCCTATTACAGCTTCATAGACTATATAGGTCAGTTTGGGGAGAACTGACATCTTTAGATTATCGATTCTTCCTATTCATTAACATGATAGAGCTCTTAGTTTCATTAAGCCTCCTTTAACCTTTTTTCAATAAAGTTTTATAATTTTCTCCACTCAAACCTCACATATATTTTGAGACTTCAGAGTTAATTGCCTGCCCTGTTTTAATATCCTCCTAAATGGTTTCCAGTCTTGATTCCTTAAATCTATACTTTATACTGCCTCCATGATATAAAACCAAATCTGTTATGTTTATAGGCACAAGATATGGTTTGTGTGATATTTGAAATTGAAAAGCATGCTAGAAAAGGATATGTATATATATATAAATAATGATCCCACTTTGGGAAAATTGTGTGTTTTAATATGTATTTGCAGAAGAAAAAGTCTAGAATAATAAACATGAAAAAAAATTGAATAGAGGTGATCTCTGGGTAATGGGATTTTGTATGATTATTTAAAATTGCTTATCTGTCTTTTGTAAGAACACACTACTAATTTAAGCATATACGTGCATACACATATCATATATATATAAATTGCAAATAATAATACAGGAAGGTCTTGGCTTTATTTTTTGCTATTCCTCCTCGATAAGAAAGAGTAAAGACTTCAGTCAAGACAACATCCCTATCCTGATCCTGTTCTAATTCTCTTCTGCTCTTCTGTTGCTGTCACTATCGAGTGTCACTTTGTGTGGCATTAGGCTTGCTGGCTGCTGTTTCTCAGCTTCTGTGTTCAATTGCTTGAACTTCACACATTAATCATGGAATCTTTTTCACATACCATATTCTTATTAACCCATATTCTTTCTGCATTGAAAAAATGAAGTATGAAGGAGTATAGAAAAACAGAAAGGTTAAAAAATATAAAAATGTACATGTACCCCATATTTATCTAAGAATTAAAACAATGCATGTATAGATTTAAGTTCCTCACGTACCCTTCTCTCAGCATACCCCCTCCCTTCCTGCTGCACCCATTCTTGTATCTCTCCCTGAGAACAGTATTTTGAATTTGATGTTTATTATTTCTATACTTTTTTATGCCATAACTATGTGTGTATGGGTCACAGAAACAAATTATAATATTATTTTGCTTTATTCATAACACTGGTATTGTATAGTATCTATTTTTCTGCAACTTGCTCTTTTCCCTCAACATTTTGTTTGCTAGATTCTTTCATGCTGATACTTACAGCTCTAGTTTCTTTCACTTTTTTTTATAATATTTAAATATACTTTAAAAAAAAATCTTGAGACTTTGAAATTATTTCCAAAGCCTTACTTTCATAAATAATACTGTTAGACATGTTCTCATACGTGTTTCTTTGTGTTCTTTTGGAAGATTCTCTCGGGTACATTCCTAGGAATGGAGTTTCTGGGTGTGGGGCATATCATCCTTAACCCTACTAGATAGTATCAGATGTACCTCCAAAGCTTTTATGCCTATTTACGTTTTCACTGACACTGTAGTTGACTTCCTGTTGCTCTACATCATTTCTAAGCAGTTGTTAATTGTCAGATTTTAAAATACGTGCCAGTCAGATGGATCTGAAGTTGTATCTAATTGAGGTTTAATTTTGCATTTTCCTGAGGTTGTACCTCTTTTCATATATTTATTAGTTATGTGGGCTTCCGCTTATGTCTCTTTTCTTATTTTTATATTATTAACATATATTACTTGCCTAATAAAAGTAACATTAAAGGAAAAAACACAAATATAATGATGTTAACTTTCCCCACCACCTCCAAACTCAAGTCCACAAGCCTTATCAAGGCAGAGGTTGCCTTTGCTGACCTGCCTTTTCATTTGAGCCTTTTTCATGCATTTCCCTCTGCTCGATTGAGCCTCCACAAAGTCTTTCTAAGTTCCTCTTCTGACCCTATAGGACAGAGTAGAACTGCCCCATTCGGTTTCCAAGGAGCAGCGGTGAATTCAAACTGCTGACCTTTTGATTAGCAGCTGAGATCTTAACTACTGTGCCACCAGGGATCTGCTCCTGTAGCAGTACCCTATTAATGTATGAGGCACATTATCTTAAAATGACTTATTTTTGTGATTATTCCATTCCTGTTTTCCCTGTCTCCCCCACTTCCTCACAACTGGACCTTAACCTTCTCGAGATCAGGGGTGACATCCAACTAGCTTTTTGCATTCATAGAATGCATCATAGTGCTGGAAATGAGTTGAGTTAAATCCCATGGAGAGTTTACTCAAATTCTGGAAAAAAATCATGTCAGCCTCACAATTGCTACTTGGTGGCCCAAGAGTAAATTTATGAACAGGTGTCATCTAAGGGTGCTTCTGAAAGGGAAACAATGAGTAGTTAAGATAGTCATACAACTAAGATTATCCTAGGGCAGTGGTTGTCATTAAAATCACCTGGGGGAGCTTTAAAAAATACTATCTGTATGGCATCAAATTGACAGCAGCAGCTCAAATGATTAGATAGGTAACTTAGAGGGCAGTGAGCTTATGTTAATGGAGGAGGAACAACTCAGAATAAGAGGGTGAGAATGGATGCACAATTTGAAGAATGTAATCAGTGTCATTGAGTTGTACATGTAGAAACTGTTGAATTGGTGTATGTTTTGCTGTGTATGTGCTCAACTACAGAGCCCTGGTGGTGCAGTGGTTAACAGCTCGCTGTGAACCAAAAGGTTGGCAGTTAAAATCCACCAGCTGCTCCTTGGAAACCCTATGAGGAAGTGCTATTCTGTCCTATAGGATTTCTATGAGTCAGAATCGACTGGAGGGCAACGGGTTTGGCTTTTTTTTTTTTTAATTTATTCTCAACAACAACAATAAAATGAATTACATATAAAAAATACTGTCTTGTTCCCAACTCCAGAAATTCAGATTTAATTGCTAGGGGTATACTCAGGGAATTGGAATTTTCAGAAGATTCCCGGGTTATTCTAATGTGACCATAACTAAAGGCTATTGTCTTAAGGGTGCTCTACTAGAACTAACTGTAGTATAGATTAATTTTAATGTTTAACACAACTCCTCAGTAAATTTATCCAATAGTTTACCTATGGTTTAGTAAAATTGTTCTCAATGAAATACTTTGTAGTAGGATCCAGTTTCAAGAACAATAATAAAGGTAAACATGAAATACCTTATTCTAATACCTAGGCCATGCTGTCCCTTTTCCTCACTGAGGAAACAAAAAAGAAATGTGTTATATGATAAGCAAAGTGTTAACTACATATGTTCTGATTATATACTGCTGTGTAACAAACCACCTGAACATTCAGTAGTTTCAAACAAACAACAGTTTATCATTATTACTCACGATTCTGTGGTTTGACTAAGCTCATCTGGGTGGTTCTCAATTGGTATCTCCTGGGTTTCAGTCAGTTGGAAACCGGAGCTAGAGTCTCTGAGGGCTCAACTGGGCTGGGTGTGCAGATGGTTCACTGATGTTGGTGCCTGTCAGCTGGAAGCCCAGGTGGGGCTATGGGCAGGATTGCCTATGTATGGCCTCTTCATATGACTTGGTTTTCTCAAGCATGGTGGCTGACTCCTGAGAGGGAATATCCTAAGGGCAAGTGTTCCAAGAGGCAGGAAGTAGAAACTGCAAGTCCTTTTTAGACCTGGGGATGATGTGCCCAAAACATCACTTTTGACTCATTATATTGGTGAAGGCAGTCACACTCAGTGTGACAGAGAGAAAATAGACTTCACCACTTGATGGGGAGTAACAAAGTCGCACTGCAAATGAGCTAGGGGGATAGGAGATTTTACAGCTATCTATGAAACAATCTATCACATAACCCTACTGCTTTAAAATTTTTACTTTAGTTGATAATTTGACCAGATAAACGCCACGGAGTAGTTGAAGGGTTCAATATATTGATGAAGTTCAAAAAGCTATTAATACACCATGTAATTGGTAAAACTAGGAGTTGCCATCCTGTCGTTATGAAATCAGAAATAGTAACTGTGATTTAGAGTTATATCCTGGGATCAGTTTTTACATGTGGATACCAAACAGATGTCACATTTTTAAAAAATGAAATAACTTAGAAATTAATCTATCCTTATAACATCATTAGAAAAATTTATGTGTTTTTTATTAACCTTCAAAAGAAGAGTATAGTACTTAGTACATTATGTTGACTGCAGTATTTTTTTTTCCTGTGTGTATGAGAGCTGGAAAATTTGGAATGTTTGGTGGAAAATTCAATTTACTGAAATATATTATTTATAAGATGAAGTAGTAATTGTGATATAAGTGTCCTCTCATATCTTTAGAATATTATAAAGTGAAGTGATTGAATGGCTTCAGATTTCTGTTTTGTTTGAGACATGTCTTCTTGTTTGTAAGAGCCAATTTTCTTGGATTTATTAGATCAATGATTGCTTCATGCAGTCTACTGGCCTATTGGTGCTCTAGTATACTATAATTGACGGGATGTTACGAATTCCCAAATAACTTGATGCTGTGATAAGACTGTAGAATGAAATGTATAATTGCTCAATGAATGTTCACACTTACTGCATTTTTCTGTCAAAAAAATAATAATGTAACTAAACTGTATGCCCTCTTCTCCCACACCATCTCTATTTTGCTAATCCCTCTGACCAGCAGAGGACAATTTTGTCAGTATATGGGAAGATGTGAATAGCAGTTTGGCTATGAATGTGTCAAAATATTTGTGGTTTAAAAATGGCAGTTTATGGCAAAGGCAGTTAGTCTCTGAAACAGCTTTTGGAATAATCTGGGAATTAGGTGTAGAAGGATCCAGAAGTCTTTTGATGCATGACCAAGAGAGACTCATTCTGAAAATAAATTTATTTGTAAGGTCTTAGATGGGCACTGTGGGAAGTAGGAGGCCCAGTGATACAAACAGTGAAAGGAGAATACCTTGACTTTCACACTGCCTTTTATTTAACAGATTTCTCACTTCTTTCTCCAGCATAAACAGGCTTCAAAGTTTAATGAAGTGCTTTTGTTGCCATACCAGGCATTGGATTCCCCTACATGTGACACCCTTAAAATACCCAAAAGCAAGTTGTCATATGTTGTTTTTGTTGTCGTGTGTTGAGTTGATTTCAAAGCATAGCAGTCCTATAGGACAAATTCAAAAGATGTTATTACTCCACCCTGTTTCTAGAAGAGAAGAGAGGAAAAAAACTTTATCAGCAATAGCTTATGTTGAAATGACTAATAAGAAAAATTACTGAATTATAAGCTTTGATAAAAATATCAATGGATTGACAGAGATGAACATTTCCCAGTCAGCCTTAATTGGGATGAATTGGTTAGAGAAATACTTATCATTAAAAACATTTTTTTTTCTAACTTTTTGAAGAAGATATTGAAGTGAATTTTATACCTTCATGTCTTTAAGGTCATGTGAGTACATTAAGTATTTCTATTATTATTAATTTTAATTACAGCTTTATTGAGATATAGTTAATATACTGTACAATTACCTATTAAAGCATAACATTGTATGGCTTTTAGCGTACTCACAAAGTTGTAAAATCATCATCACAATAAATTTTAGATCATTTTCATCACCTCTCCCAAGCCTTGCATCTATTAGCAGTCACTCCTCACCCTTCAGCCCCCAAAAGCCACCCATGTTGTTGTCGTTTTGTAGGTGCCGTCGAGTTGATTCTGACTCATAGTGACGCTATACACAACAGAACAAAACACTGCCCAGTCCCGCACCATCATCCTTACAATCATTGTTATGCCTGAGCTCATTGTCGCAGCCACTGTGTCAGTCCACCCCATTGAGGGTCTTCCTCTTCTCCGCTGACCCTGTACTCTGCCAAGCATGATGTCCTTCTCCAGAGACTGATCCCTCTTGACAACATGTCCAAAGTATGTTAGATGCAGTCTTGCCATCCTTGCTCCTAAGGAGCATTCTGGTTGTACTTCTTCTAAGACAGATTTGTTCATTCTTTTGGCAGTCCATGGTATATTCAATATTCTTCGTCAACACCACAGTTCAAAGCTGTCAGTTCTTCGGTTTTCCTTATTCATTGTCCAGCTTTCACATGCATATAATGTGATTAAAAATACCACGACTTGGGTCAGGCACACCTTAGTCTTCCAGGTGACATCTTTACTCTTCAACACTTTGAAGAGGTCCTCTGCAGCAGATTTACCCAATGCAATGCGTCTTTTGATTTCTTGACTGTTGCTTCCGTGGCTGTTGATTGTGGGTCCAAGTAAAATGAAATCCTTGACAACTTCAATCTTTTCTCCGTTTATCATGATGTTGCTCATTGGTCCAGTTGTGAGGATTTTTGTTTTCTTTATGTTGAGATGCAATCCATACTGAAGGCTGTGGTCTTTGATCTTAATTAGTAAGTGCTTCAAGTTCTTTTCACTTTCAGCAAGCAAGGTTGTGTCATCTGCATAACGTGTTCATTAACATCACCCATAGGCAGCCACTAATCCACTCTCTGTCTCAATAGATTTGCCTGTTCCGGACATTTCATGTAAATGAAATTATATAATATGTGGTCTTGTGTTTGGCTTCTTTCATTTAGCATAATAATTTCAAGGTTCATTCATGTTATAGCATGTATCATAACTTCATTCCTTTTTATTACCAAGAAATATTCCATCATATGGGTATACCGCATTTTATCTATCCATGCATCAGTTGATGGGGATTTCTGTTGTTTTCACTTTTGGGTATTGTGAATAATGCTGCTATAAGCATTCATTTACAAGTTTTTGTATGGACATATGTTTTCAGTTCTCTCAATACCTTGGAGTGAAATTGCTGGGACACATAGTTACTATGTTTAAGATTTTGCAAATCCTATAAGGTTGTTGTTGTAGTTTGGTATAGGGTAGATGGAGAATTCAAGGCTAAGAATTTGGGTAAGGCAAACAGAAAACAGTTATTCTAACATCCACAATTCCTGGAGAGGCATTAATAGTTGCACATACAGTGACAAACAGTGTAAGAGAAGTGGCCCATGATGCACGAAGGCAAAAAGCTGGAAACGAAATTATTTCTGCTGACCACATCTTAACCTATACATTAAATGAAGGGAGCTTCTTTCTTTGGGAGCGTGGAATGTATGACCACACAAAGGGCAGGGGAAGTGTCAAGGCTGTTTTAAAAGCAATTAAGTTCATTCATTCCTTCACTCATTTATTCACTCACCAATACATTTATGAGCACCTATTTTTTTTTTTT
Organism: Loxodonta africana; assembly: GCF_030014295.1. Taxonomy (NCBI): domain Eukaryota; kingdom Metazoa; phylum Chordata; class Mammalia; order Proboscidea; family Elephantidae; genus Loxodonta; species Loxodonta africana. The sequence continues at coordinate 35,610,730 of NC_087349.1, forward strand.
TATTATGTGGCAAGCTCTCTGGTTCTTGGCATTTGAGCCAGCAGCCTGCTCTCTTACTTGCTAATCTTGGGCTTGTCAACCCCTACAACTACGTGAGTCAGGAGAAGCCTCCAGCCTAACTCCTGACCCACAGACTTGGGACTTTCCAACCTCTACAACCACATGAGCCATTTCCTTGAGATAAATCTCTCTCTGTCTCTGTCTCTCTCTCCATCTATTATATACACACATTTTACTGCTGGCTTTGCTTCTCTGGAGAACGCAGCCTGAAACATTTGTGATACAATCTCATTTGTGGAGCTTACAAAGTACAGGTGTTCGAGATTCATGTTATGAACTTGTTCTTCCAAAATGATATATTAGAAAAAAACAGCATAATTTATGCAAATTAAAGTAACAGATACTTGTAGTAAAATGGTCTCTAAAGAAAGTATGAAATAAAAATTAAAAATCTTCTATTCATCTGTCCTTTCCCTTCTATTCTAACTCTATCCATCAGCAGTGTTTTCTTGCATGCATTTCATATTCCTTTGTAAGTATGAACCATAATTCGTTGGTTCTAAGAGGTCACCAATTGTAAGATGCAGTAAACAATATTTTTTTTAATAAAAAAAATCAATAAAAGAAGCACTACCATGTTAAACGTACACATTAGCTGCAAGACACATCTCAGGAAAAAATTGTGCTTTTTAGAGTTGAAGAAATGCTTTAGGTGTACCCTGAATGGCATCAAGTTCTTCGTCTTTATTACCATAGTAGAGGGAAGCCCACAGTATTTCTGCAAATTCCCTTGCAGGGATTCACTCCAAACTCCTGCTTCATACTTAATTTGTAATGACCACAAGCAATTACAACATCCTGTTTTAAACAACACCTCTGTAGGGTCGCTATGAGTGGGAATTGACTTGATGGCGATGGGTAATGGGACCTGCTAGAAAGGATATAATTAAAGTTTACTGGCCACTTCCTGCTGGAAGTAATGACTTTCCAATTGTCTCTTTAGGCTGGCAGCTAGAACACACTAACTTTTTCTAGAAAGCTCTTTTGTATTTCCTTCAGTTTCTGATTCACAGGACCCCAGCTCTCTACCTCTTAGAATACTAAGGGAATTTTTTGTGCATGTGAGCTATTTTGTTATGTAATGCAGTTTAAGCCCCTTCTTTGACTCAATTTTGTCATATTGAGGCCCAGACAAATAAGTCCCAACTATAGTTACTTTTTTAAAATATGATTTTTTCTAATTTCCATATATGAGGGTTTATGTTTATTATAAAATACAAATGGAATAATGTTATTTTGTTCTCAATATATATGGTAATAAAATATGGGCAATTACCCTTTTCATTTTTCTGAGTTGTATAGGGCTCCATTATATGAGTATATGAAACATTGATTAAAATTTAGGATGCTTACATTTTGTTATCACTACCAATATTGCTACAATGAGCATCTTTTATATCTACACACATACATATAAAGATGCATGTATGTGTTTGTATGTATCTTTGAACATGAATGTGAGTATATCTGTCTGTTAAATAAATTCCTAGAGGTGGATTTGCTGAGTCCATGAATATAGACATTTGTAAGTTTGATATTTTTGGCCAACTCTTCCCCATGTAGCTCTGATTGGAGTTCCAGAGTCCTAAGGTGGAAGCCATAGCTGCCATTGCTTCTTTCTTTGCAGTATTTGTCATGGACGTTGCATGAAAAGAAGAAAATATTTAAATTTCCTTTTCTTGTAATATATGCATTAGAAAATAGTAATATATGGATTAAAATCATGGTGAATGGTACAATTTTGGTTTATTTATTTTAAGTACCCCCCCAAAATACACTCCACTGAAATAGTTTCCCATGCGTCTATGTCTTGTAAGGTTGAAAGAATGTCATTGTCATTGGGAAGTATTTTATAGTTGCTGATAAAATCTAAATGGTGATTTGGTCCATGGGTTACTTGCCAGTAACAATTGTGAATAGAGATTTAGAGGCCACATTTTAGCCCTATTCCCACTTATTGAACTTATTGTATATGCCATGATTATATGTACTTATACAAAACTTATCATTAATTCCATTTTTTTCTATTTTCAAGTAACTCTCTAAACATGCAGATAATAGCAGAAAATCAGCTTGACACAGATATCTGCGCTTTTGCAGTGCAGCGCACTCATCACGCTGACTGCTGAATTATTTCATGATAAGATAATTTTCCTTCAAGTCTTAATACCGTAGAGGTCACGTGGTCTGGTGATATTCATGAGGGAACTGTCACTTTCAGGCTCCTAATATCAGTCACTCTTCTATCTATATTTGGTTTATGGATTCAGGAAAGTGTGATAGCAGTTACTAGCTGCTCTCAGAAAATCCTCTTGCAAGATAGATTTATTTCCTGATTAATGAAGGAAATGCTCTAGTATTAATTTAAGTTTTTGATATCAACAATTTTATGTTAAGATCATTCTTGCTATGTTCACCTTTTGAATTACTATGATCATCCTAATGATTAAAAACATATTATTTGATTTAGATTCACACTGTAATTATCAGCCATAGCATTTCTGACGTTTCTTACTAAATTTGGGTACATGAGGTTGCACCTTGACTAACAAAACATTTTCCTATAGAAGCTTTTTTACATGCGTTTGGGTAAATTTAAACCACGGAAAACTGGAGAAGTTGTATTTGTCATAAATTCTGTCCTGTCTGAATATGATTTCTTGATAGGTGCAGTGGAATTTGTTTTATTCCATTGTACCCTTGAAATTTGGATAGCTTATGCAATCTTTTGTTTATAAAGGCATAGTTTTCTCAACATTCATTTTATAACAACGCTAAATTGCTTTTTCCACGATTCTGTATTTTAGGTTGCATTGTTAGACTATTTGACTTTTCTAGTTCACGTTATTTACTATGGTTAATGAGAGTTAGGCGTTTTAATTGCAGGGTAAGAAGATTGCTCTCAGTTACTGCTCAGTTCCAGTTCACAATTACCTTAATACTTCTCACTTTTGGATTTGTTCTGATGAAGTTAGAAAAAAATGAAGACAGCGAAGAATCCACCACTGGGGGCCAAAAAATTGTTGAATTTTTTAATTGTAATTTTTCTATTATTATATATTCCTTACATTAAAAACTGAAAGTACCATACAAGATTTTACATTCCCCTTCTTTTAGTGAAAGTCTGTAACTGTTAATGGCAAATGTTTGTGGAAAAAATTAACCGAGAGTATTGTTACTGTATTTCATATGATTCATATCCTATTGCTAGTCAGTTTTTGTAATATTACAAACTCTTCTTCTATGAAGGTTCTCTTGTTTTATCGGTCATTTGTTAAGACGGATTCAAATAAAAACATAAGTATTTTGTTCCAAAAATCTAAAGATTGCAATTGCACCATAATTATGAGTAGAACAACTTCTTATTGATATTCCTGGCATATTTTTACTTCTACCAGTGTTTGAATATTGAGGTTATTTCTTTTGGATTTTTGTATTATGCTTTTTATGGATTAAACATATCATCTATAGTGAATCTTGATTACTGGTACATCCAGGTTAACTTTGATGGTTTTTCTCCTACACGTCGTATTGTGATGTCATTGAATTGAGAACTGGGTTAATGAAGTTCCTTTAAGTCAATCTGAGTCTTGTGATTAAGTGGAAGCAAGGAACTAGATAAGGAATTGCAAGAGCATTGAAATTTAAGAGTAGTAAATGCATTTTGGAAAGTTTGTTCTCTAAGGGTGTTTTTGCATGGCAGCAAATGAGGATGTCATCAATATTTATCTTTGGTTTTATTCAGTGGGATCGATGCCACTAATTGATGACGCTTGAAATACTCTCTGAATATTTCTCTGGGAAACAATTTCTTAAGGTGGAAGCTAGTCCCCCACTGGGTCAAAAACCTTTATTTAAAAAATGTTATATTAAAGAGTATATTCTATTCAAGAGCAGTAAATGAAAGGTCAAGTTTATACTCTGCCTTATTTGAATATACTTTTGTTGTCCATATCTATTTAAAAAGAAAGGAAAGTGAAAATAGCAAGTTAGATCGTGCCATAGAGGACAATTTAGGGGGAAAAAAATACTTATTTAGTAAAGCCATCATTTAATAGTCAAAATTCTCTTTAGAGTTGATTGATTTTGAAAGTTCACATCCAGAAGACATTATCCATCCTCTTACATTACACTTAGTTTAGTTTATTGACTCAAAAGAATGGAATTGGAAATGATTGCAAAAGGATCATAAACTTTAATAGATGACAAGCTGGATTAGCTACTTAGTATTAGAGGCAACCCTGAGAATCTGTTTCTAGGTTCCTAGTCAAGTGTTCTATTACAAAATGCTGCACTGACTCCTTCTAAACCAACCCACATAAATCTTCCTGGCTTGCTTAATTAACACATTTTTCTGAATTTTCCTTTGGTTTTGTTTTTTAGCCATTATCATCTATAGTCAGAAAATACATTTAACTCTAAATTCCTTGTGGTGGAACCTAAGACCATTTTTTTTTTTTCTTATCTAAAGGCTTTACAAATATTGACAATCAGTATAAACTCAAGTATCTATTTTTCTTCCTCTCATCCAAGGGATATTCTAATATTTTGTGATCTTGAAATAAATACAGGAATGTTAATGTAATGATTTTTATTTCACTCCTCTCTTCTTCTGCCTTTGTAAAATACATGCAGTGTACGTAATGAACAGGCCAGTGTATAATGTTTATGGTAACACATAATATGTTACATGTAATATGTTTATATACAATCTCCAGATTAAACTCTGGTTTGCATATTCTCTTTTTCCCTTCGCTATTTTCTGTTGACAATAATATGTTGCAGATTTTATTTCCAATAAATCTCACTTTCTTCCACCAAGTTTTACTTAGTACCACACTCCCTACTTTTTCACATTATCGTATACTCTACATAGAAAGCATTCTCTCAACATATAAATCCAGTTTCCTTGACAATTACTGCATTAAACTGTATAGAAAACATAGCACAATCAACTCCTTTCATGATTCTTTCTTCTTCTCAGTCTCCTCTCGGAATCTATGTGCTCAATTTATACTGCGTTAATTTGTGCAGTTGATAATGCTGGTTTGCACGTTTTTTTTTTTTTCTTTACGTCTGCAAGTATATCTTACATGGATTTCATCCCCTGCTAGATTGTAAACTTAGAATCTAGGAGTCATGTGTTCACATTAGTTTCCTATTTCCTTTCTTCACATCGACACTCTTGTTCTTTGTTTTGGTACTCAAAGATTATTGACCTTTTGGTCTTCTAAAATATAACTGGGAATTTCTCATTGTAGATTGGTATAGTTTATTATTTCTACAAAATATAAATGCCAAATCTAGATCTGGAATGATGAATGGCTTAGACTCGAAAGTAAACGTAAAGATGAACCTAATGGATTATATAAAATATCGATAAATAAACCTACCCAAGGACACCCTTTAACTCAGTATTGAAATCACTCCTGAGGTTCACCCTTAAGTCAAAGATTAGACAGGCCCATAAAACAAACAATATACCTCAACCAAGTATATGAGATTAAATGGGCATACCAGCCCAGGGGCAAGGATGAGAAGTTAGAAGGGTACAGAAAAGCTGGACAAATGGAAATGGGGAACCCAAGGTCAAGAAGGGGAGAGTGTTGACATGTTGCAAAGTTGGCAACCAATGTCACAAAACAAGATGTGTATTAATTGTTTAATGGGAACCTAATTTGCTCTGTAAACCTTCATCTAAAGACAATAAAAAAATAAAAGGTATATTAAAATATAAAAAATAGTAAATAAATATAAAGAAACTCAGTAATACATGTTTTCTTTATATTCAATTCTATAAGATATCAAAGATTGTTATTATCTTGAAGGAAACTTGTACAAAAGCAGTTTACCTTGGCTTTGAGTATACGCTGTTATTTTCTTTATATATACCTATTCAGTGTCATCAGTTGTATGGCTGTGGAAATAAAAAGGCAATTTGCAGTGCTGGTTCATCTGAGTAGGTGTGACCTAATCTTCAGCTACATGCCTTGGTCACAGGCATTTCACCTGGCTGAGACTGTGAGGAGGTACCTGGCTCAATTTGCCGGTGTGGCAGAATGAAGAGTTCCTCCTTTTTAACCTGCTCAGCTTCATCAACTTTTAACCAGCCTCAGAAAAGTTACCTTCTCATTAAAAAAAAAAAAAAGTTATGGTTGTCAGCAGGCAAGTTTTAAATATTTTATTTTTAATTAGATTTTACAGCATTGATTTGCTCTTAAAGACAGTAGTGGTTATTCCAAGAAACTGTTAAGTCAATTGCAGTCTATTAAACAGCTTGTGGGTACAATTGGCCCAGGTTTGAAATTAATTTTTACTGACACCACCAACTTAATGTAAGAAAATAATGAACACTGATATTTAAAATTTACCTAACTTACAATCTAAGGTATAACCACAGTTAAGTTTATTACATATATTATTTACTCAATTATTTTTATTCATTTTATTAAAACATTAACATATTCTATGCAGTAGGATCTATTTGCTTGTGTGTGCTTCAGAACATTAATATTTTAGCTATAGTATTGATGTTCCTAAGGCATGCATTAAATTGAACTCTTATTAATTCCCTAAGTAATAATGTAGAAGATATTGAAAACAATTAAAAATGAAATATAGAATCAAGAAAATTAGCTTTATACTTTAATTTTTTATTTATCTGGCAAAAGAAATAAATTTATAAGGCAATCAATACTTTTAATTATAGATTTTTATATAATTAAAAGGAAATAATTTGAATAAAATTTATTTAAATGCATTATCCACTATAGCAAATTTTTGTCTTGCTCATTTGTAACAAATTATCAGAAGAGGTGTGTACTATTTGCAACTCAATACACATATTTACATATAAGAGTATAAGCAAAGGAGTGGAAACAGGGTAAGAACTATAAAAATTGTGCTTTCCTTAATCATAAAATACACTTAATATAGTTCACTAACTAATTTAAAAATTGTTCATATGTTTTTCAAAAGTGAGCACAGGAATGATTTGTTCATGATTTATGTCTCCCATCAATATATGTAGTTGTATTTGCTTTAAAAGATAATTTTATTGAACCTTAAACACTGTATAGTGCATTTCAGCTTTGTCTTGTATCACAGTATGTCAAAACAAAATATTATCAAGTAGTTATTAATTGTGAAGAATATTTAACAACTTTAAAATTACAAATGATTAGATTTCCTGCTAAGGAAGAAGAAGTCGATGCTAGGTTGTATCATTTGAAAAATTTTTACAGCAACAACTCAAATAGTTTTTCTCAGACTTCACAGCCCAGTGCTCATAATGATAACTTTATCCCAGAAAAAATATAGTTATTACATTCGAAATAAATATTTTCAAAATACTGTATTCTGAATGTACTATTAAAATATTTTCCAAATAAGGTCCAGGAAATAGAGATGCATTTGATAGAATAAATCTTAGAATACAGACAGAATAAAATTTCCCCTGGGCACCAAATAGGTCTTTTGAAAAGATGTCAGACTCCCTTTGTTGCCCTTGTTTTCTTGCTTTTTTCTATTGTCTAAAGTACACATGAAAAAAGTCATTAATGAGTAGATGCGCCAGTAATTCCTTTTCCTATCTCCGTATCTTTCCACCTTGATGAAAAGCAATCATTCGGGGGGGGGGGGTTGTGTCTTATACTGTTTCTCCATCCTTGACCCTGGTTGTCTTCAATGTGCTCATAAAAAAAAAAAGAAAAAGGAAGCTAAATTCACCTTATTTGTAGATGAGGGGAGAATGACTTGAAATTAAGGCCAATAGAAGATTAAGGTGGTTTTCCTGAAGTGGCTTTTTCCTTTGTGCTCTTTGAAAGTTGTTGCTTTGCAAAAAATTCAGAAGTGGCATCAACAGATAGGACTCCAGGAACCATTTGAAATTCTTTTTTTTCTCAGGAACGTTAACTGCCTTTTGATCATTTAGACGTGTACCTTCAGTCATTATAATAGACATCAATTATCTGTTTATACTGGGTTTTCTAAGATATAAAGCAAATTCCTAGATAATTGACAGACTGAATTTTGAAAAACTGTGGAACTCAGCTTTGAACACCAATTAGCTGCTGTAGTACTTAGTTCTTTCTGTATATCAGTGTTAAATCAACGTACCAAATAATCAAAACTGCTCATATTAAAAAAAAATTAAAAGTAGTAATTGGAACTAGAAAATTACAATGCAGTAAGTATGAAGATAAATAGTTCATGACATTAGTCTTTCACTTTTTTAGAATCTTGGGAAAAACACTCCAGTACTCTTGGTTAAAATCTCATGATTAATGAAAAAAGGATTCTAGTTAGATACATTGTGAGAGGATGACACACTTCATTGACAAGTACAACAAATGAAAACTAGTTTCCATTTCTTTTTCTACACTTAGAAAAACATGTGTTTCGTGTAATAAATGCTTGTTTTACATATTTGTTTACATATTTAAGAAAAGTCACAATATATAAAATGTTCTATTAAATCCTATAATAACTGTTGGTTAAACATAAAAGAATAATTAATCTGTTATTCCCATTTCTTGTAGGTAATACTATTTGAAAGCCCTGGCTGCTGACCAAAAGATTAGTAGTTCTAATCCACCAAAATAGGATATACAACTTTACATGTAATATGGCCTTACATATCAAGGAGTTTCTTGTAGAAATCAAGAAACAACAAAATCAAGTCTTGCATACATATTAACGCCGTTTGGTTTTGGAGATTGTAACATTTTGGACAAGACGTGGTTCACAAGAGAAAATATACTAAGAACAAATGCTGTGAACCGAAAAGGAATATTATAAACTGTGTGTGAGAGAGAGAGAAAGGAGGCAGGGAAACAGAGAAGGAAGAGAACAGGAGGAGATATTAGCTGTTAATTAGCTTCATTTTTAATCTTGAGGAATTAATTTCATCATTTCTCCCAATGATGCCAAGTTTTACCACTGCGCAGTACGTAAGTTGCTCATATGCCCAGCTCACCTTACGTTCTCATCACCACACTACTCCATGCTTTCATTCTTTTAAATTCTGACATTTCCCTGCCTTCCCAACTCTTTTCTTGGCCCTAAAATTGCCCAGCTCCTTGTAAGATCCACAATTGGCACTCTTAGCCCTGTGCTTCTCAACAAAAAGTGATTTTTGCCATGAAAAATCACACAACTGTGTGGATTAATGGCCTTGTGAATTTATCATCTCCAGCATGTTCTAGGAACTCAATACTGTTAGGGAATATTTATGAATTTTGCTCCTGTTCCTCTCTGGGTGCTTTGAAACTAAAGACTCTTGCCTATTTAATACTGTACAATATGGCTATTTCGGATTTCACACAAAAGCAGTCAGTAGATAAGATTGCTTTTCATCCTTCTAATTCAGCCTTCATATTGCTGCCATAATCATATCGATAAGATGCAAATAACTCCATTCCGTTGCTTAAAATTTTCAGTTAGCTCTATTGTCTAAAATACACATGAGGGCTTTCTCTTTCTATGGATTTTGGGGGAAGGACCTTCTCATCAATCTTCCCCTAGTCCAGGAGATTCTGAGAGCAGGGATCCTGGGTCCAAAGGACATGCTCTCCTCCTGATGCTTCTTTCTTGGTGGTATGAGGTCCCTCTCCTCTCTGCTCACTTCTCTCTTTTATACCTCAAAGAGATTGACTCAAGATGCAACCTAATTCCGTAGATTGCATCCTGCCTCTTTAACATAACTGCCTCTAATCCTGCCTCATTAACATCATAAAGGATTTACAACACAGGATAAATACATCAGATCACAAAATGGAGGACAACCACACAATACCGGGAATTATGGCCTAGCCAAGTTGACACAGATTTTTGGGGAACACAATTCAATCCATAGCAGAGGGACATGTTTCTCATGGCAGAAGGGAAAACATGAAATGGTCGAAACATGCAGTGGCCCTTAAAACTTCGGCTCAGAAGTAACATACATCGCTTACACTGACATTCCATTGTGCAAAGCAAGTCACACTGTCAAACCCAACATCAATGGGGTGGAAAAAATCCCTACAGTGAGTGCCTGGAAATCACATGACAATGGAAAGATGTAGAATTCTGTTATAGGAGGAAAGAAAGTAATTGTGAACAATACAATCTACCGTATTTGTATAGCTCTCACAGTAGACTCTGTGCTTAGAATGCATGTTTTACAGCTTTCATCACCAAGCACAGTTGCTGGTATTTAATAACTGTTTAATATCTTTTTTAATAACTGAAATAAGATGAAAGGAACTAAGATTTATTCAGTGTCGTTGTACCAGACCTGATGCTTTATTATTTCCTTGTTACAAACTAGACAAATGAGATTCCCGAGTAAAATAACCTGTGCATGATACACAGTGGAAGCAGTAGATCTTAAATCCTAACTTAATATTAAAATAAAGAAATAGATATTGTAGTACTATGACTGATGATTCTATTTCTGTACCAAGTCATCCATTTAACCTGTTCTTCTTATCTTACCTCCTGCCATTTTTCTCCTTCAGACCATTATTATATCTCCCTTAGACTTCTGAAATTACCCCATAGCTATTCTCCTTTCTCTCTAGTTCCATTCTACACCCAAATAGTTTTTCTGAAGCATATGTTTGATCATATCATTCTTCTGCTCAAAAGTTTTTCAAAGTTTCTAATTACCTTTGCCACAACCTTTAGTTTGTGGTCTTAATCCACATGGTTCTTCCTCCAATACCTCTACTGAATTATTTACGTCTTTAGGATCTGAACTTTTCCTTTTCCAGATCTATACTTTTACTTTCTCTGTTCACTGAAACTGGAATAACCCCACTTTCCCTTTTATTTATAGAAACACCTTTCACCATGAATACAAATGCTACTTATTCCATAAACTTAGTTCAGTTCCCCATCTGAAACTAGTCTCTCCCTCCTGTTTCCATGGTGTTTTATAGCTATGAGATGACCAGAATTATTGAGGATGTTTGGACTATACAAGAGTGGTTGTCATATGGTAACTATTTGCAGGTATTTGAAGGGCTATCAGCTGGAAGGAGCTAGGTTTACTTTTGTAACACTAAAGAAGAGAACAAGGACAAGCATGAATAGGCTATGGGGGAATAAGTTGCAATCATTTCAGTGTCTGCCTCAAGAAAGAGTGAATTCTTTCTTCAAAGGAAAGGTTTAAGCAAAATCTGGATGCTTCTTGATCGTAAATATTACATAACACATGGTTCACCCATCATAACTTGTTTACAGTAGTTTGTGTCGGTGGGCATTCCCTCTATTAGACTTGCCCCCTTTAAGAATAATGATTTTTGTTCTTTTTTTATATTTGTGTCTCCCACAGTATTTATTGAATTGGTCTTGTTGTGCCAAGGGAGGTATGGGCATACACACAACTAGCATCATCCAGTGTAAATATAAAGACATTTTACTGTGGGAAAACTTGCAAGCAATGAAGTAGCAGAGTGCAGGTCATCCCCCTAGCTCTCGTGATCTCAGTAGAGGGGGTTTAAGACTGTGCATAGCTAAACTTTGTGTATCATAGAAAGTGCCCAGCTCAAGGGGCTCCAGGGATAGAACGAAGCTCATCAAGCAGGAATTTCCTGTGAGAGGAACTGGCCTTATTAGAAAGGAGGAGCCTCTAGATCGCAACCTCTGATAGCAGTTTTTTCTTCACTTGAACTAAGACCTGCTAAGCTATCTTCTTGCTAAATTATCAAAAGAGTGGAGGAAATGAGTCATCAAATCTGTACTTTTTCTTTCGCTGTTCAGCCCAACGGGAACACCCTCTTTTCACTTTCGTTTGAAGTGTCTTTCAACTTGAATACAAATGCTGCTTATTCCATAAACATAGTCCATTTGCTCACCTGAAAGTGGGAACACCAGATCTATTTCTCCCCAAGTTAGCAATGCCTTTGAGTGAAAATAAGTGCCACCTCGTGGTGGTACTGAAAGAGAAAGAAGGTAAACAGATTCCTATGATTTTTACATTTTTATTTGTCACAGGGAAAAAGGGTAGAAATGGAAAGAAAACTTTGTACTTCTGTGTCTTTAGTGTACTGTTAGAAACTGATAGCTGATGTGCCCAGTAGGGAAGTGTGTCAATTAATTATTAATTGTGAGAAACAGAAACCAATGAGTCTGGCTAACTGCAGGAAAGACGAGGTATTACAAGCAGAAAGGTGTTAACAGAGTGGTGAGAGGATTAAAGGAACTGACTTGTGAAGTGAGAAGCTGGAGTGCTAGGAAGTAGAACCAGGAATGCCAGGAAAGCTGGTGGGGGGAGGGGCAAGAACAGACTGCTTGATACTAATACATGGATGAACCTTGAAACACTATGCTAAGTGCAAGAAGCCAGGCACAAAAAGCCACATATTATATGATTCAATTTGCATGAAATATCCAGAATAGGTAAATCCATAGAGACAGAAAGCATATTAGTGACTGCTAGGGTGGGTGTGGGTTAGAAGTGACTGCTTAATGAGTATGGGGTTTACTTTTTGGGTGACAAATATGTCTTGGAAGTAGATAGAGATGATGGTTACATAACATTGTGATTGTACTAAATGCCACTGAATTGTATACTGTAAAATGATTAATGGTTAATTTTATGTCATGTGAATTTTACATCAGTCAAAAAAAAAAAAAAGAACACACTGGTCAGAAGTACTCTGGGAGAAATGAAATTCCAACTGTTCCTTCCTTTTATGCTTTATTTGCCCAAGTTTAAAATGCTTCATTGGCCGTATTTAGGTCATAGCCTCTCTTTCTTGTTTAGGGGCAATGGAAAGAAGAATCCACCCCTTAGGCTTCTAAGTGGGAAGCAGACCCCAGAATTTTATGTCCCCCACCCCAAGATTATAGAGATGATGGGGAGGATGTAATTTCCCAAAAGTAATCATGATGCTGTTAGGAAGAGGAGCTGGATATTGAGCATACAACCCCCCTGGAGTTCCTTGGTGGTGCAAATGGTTAAGCGCTCGACTAGACCAAAAACCTGTTGCCCTCGAATCAACTCTAACGCATAGCAACTCGATAGGACAGAGTGGAACTGCTCCATAGGGTTTCCAAGGAGCAGCTGGTGGATTTGAGCTGCCGATATTTTGGTTAGCAGCAGAGCTCTTAACCACTGTGCCACCAGGGCTCCACTGGTCTTGCCTACTAGGGTCAAAGTGCTCCAAATCTGATGTCTAAAATGCTTCCTCCCCAGATAGTGCTTAGATGAGAATTTTCAGTTTTCTCTGTGACTTGTCTTCTTCTATGCTTTCATACATAGAGATGGGATCTATATGGGAAAGAAAACAAACGAAAACAAATAAAAACTAAGCCAGTTTTAGTAAAATATTCAAATAGCGTCAAGTACTGAATACATTCACTGTGAAAGAAGAAGTCTTTACTTGTTTGGCAGAATTACAGCATGCTTCTATTGTGTGCTATTTCAGTTGCACATATTGGGCAGGGTCAATCACTGATGTTGACCAACCACCTCCCTGGCTTGGAATTCATATCCACTTAGAGGTGTCTAGGAAGACAAGCCCAGCCATCTGCTTCAGGAAGATCACAGCCTTGAAAACCTTATGGAGCAGTTCTACTCTGCTGCACATGTCAGGTCTCCATGAGTCGGAATTAACTCATTGGCAACTAGCAACAACAACAAAATAGTCATGTGTGAGGGAAAAAAAAAAACAAAACAGCAGTCAGGAAAATTTTTAAGCACAACTAGTAAGACGTCTTAGTAAAATAAGCATGGGTTCTCATATATGCTTACCATTATTTTTAGAGTCTAACCTTTCCTTTAAAATGCATGTGAATGCACCGTATGTTAAACAAATGCTGTGGAATTTACAAATTGTTAAAACGGAATTCTGTTTCCATTGAGAAGGTTAGTAGATGTATATTATGAGATCTCAGAGGATAAATACAGTTGGCACACACAGGCCCTTTGCAGTCAGCCAGAATATAATACGTTTTTTAAACCAGTATGGTTTCTATGCTATGAGTCAGAATTGACTTGACAGCAATGGGTTTTTGGTTTTTTTTTAATGGGTTTATAGTCAACCATATGCTTGATCTATTCAAAATGGCCAATAACAGTCCATTTCAGCTTACTAATGCCTAGGATATAGATCTTCAGCTGTTTCATTTTTGAAAACTAGGGGAGGGCTTTCTCTCTCTGTCACCTCAGGGTAAGGTCCTTGTCATCAATCTTCACCTGTGTCTAGGAGCTTCTCAGCGCAGAGACCCCAAGTCCAAAGGACATCTCTGCTCCCGGCTCTGCTTTCTTGGTGGTAGGAAGTCTCTCTGTCTCTCTGCTCAATTCTCTCTTTTATATCTCAAAAGCGACTGACTCAACATACAACCTAAACTTTTAGGTTGAGTCTTGCCTTATTAACGTAACTGCCTCTAATCCTGCCTTACTAACATCATAGAGGTAGGATTTATAACACGTGGGGAAATCATATCAGATGACAAATGATGAACAATCACACTATACTGGGAATCATGGCCCAGCCAAGTTGACATACATTTTTGGGGAACACAATACAATCCATAACACACATCATTAAGGTTGACTCTATTTTGAGGAGACAGCTCTTTCCCAGCCGTGTTTTGAGTGTCTACCAAACTGAGGGGCTCATCTTCCAGCACTGTGCATCACCATATTTATTCATTCTGTATGCTGAGCAAATAATCCAAGAATATCAACTACGTGAAGAAGAATGCAGCATCAGGATTGGAGACTTATTAACAACCTGCAATATGCAGATGACACAACCTTCCTTGCTGAAAATGAAGAGGACTTGAAACACTGACTGTTGACAATCAAAGACTACAGCCTTCTGTATGGATTACACCTCAACATAAAGAAACAAAAATCCTCACAACTGGACCAATGAGCAGCATCATGATAAATGGGGAAAAGATTGAAGTTGCCAAGGATTTCATTTTATTTGGATCCACAATCAACACCCACGGAAGTAGAAGTCAAGAAATCAAAAGACGCATTGTATTGGGCAGATCAGCTGCAAAAGACCTCTTTAAAGTGTTAAGAAGCAAAGATGTCACCTTGAGGACAAAGGTGCGCCTGACCCAAGCCATGCTATTTTCAGTTGTCTCACAATGCATGTGAAAGCTGGACAATGAATAAGGAAGACTGAAGAAGAATTGATGCATTTGATTAATGATGTTGGCAAAGAATACTGAATATATCATGGAATGCCAGAAGAATGAACAAATCTGTCTTGGAAGAAGTACAACCAGAATGCTCCTTAGAAGCAAGGATGGGGAGACTTTGTCTCACTTTGGACACGTTATCAGGAGGGACCAGTCGCTAGAGAAGGACGTCAAGATTGGTAGAGTGTCTGTGAAAAAGAGGAAGACTCTCATAAGATGGATTGACACAGTGGCTGAACCTATGGGGCTTAAATATGGTAACTGTTGTGAGGATGGTATAGGATTGGACAGTGTTTCGTTCTGTTGCATGCAGAGTTGCTTTGATTTGGAACTGACCTAACAACACCTAACAACAAACTGAATGAAACTTATCAGACACGGGGTCACTCCTATGACTAATTATCAAAGCAGTGAATTTAACAAAATGGAACTCATAATACTTGGCAGTACTTCTTTTAGTCTCATACTTTTTAGTCACAACTATTCAGAGTAGTTGGCTGTCTTATATTAAAATAGTGCTTCTGGCCTGTTATCAATACAACAGAATATATAAGTTGCTTTTTAAGTATCAATGACAGATTGACCTGTTTTGAAAACACGTCATTTCATTTATTTTTAAAAATAAGGCCCAAGATGAATGACTAAAATTCTAGACAAAATCTCTGGCTGGGAACTTAAGAGCTAGAATGGCAAAGAGGTTTTATTCTCCTGCCAAGTGCAACTGACTGGTAATAGCTCTCTGGTGCACTGGGGTGATAAAAATTTTAAGTCCAAATCCACCTTGGGAGGAAAAAATATTATAGTGGAATCTTGCAGGAGAGCAAGAAGCAGGGAGTGGGATCTGCATAGATGCTGTTATATTAGATTTAATTAATATTGAAGTGTGAGACTGTGCCCATCACTGCAAGAGATGCAAAGATAATTCTTTTAGCACCCTTGACCTCAAGGCAGGCAGCAGGGTGAGGGAGGTGGAAGAGGTAAAACAAAACATAATGCACTGAATGATAAAAGTGACATAAAGGGTACAAAGTGCTAATCAGAAAGGTTATTTTAGTTGGAACGATTATTAAGAATGATTCATGGAGGAAATGGTCAAAGATTTGACAAATATGGTTTGAGGTTAAGAATGAGTCCTATACAAACCCTTAAATGCCTGAGCAGCCTGCAAGTTTATGAAATTAATTCAAAATTTACCATCTAAATTTGGCAAGTAAATATAGGTCAGTGTAATTGAAACTTGCCCTCATTTCTATTTATTTTGATAACTCTTCTGTGACATCTTAAGTCTGATTTTTTTTTTTTTGGTTTTGTTTTTGACTCTCCAACCAGAATACAGCATTTTTCCCTTCCCCCCCTCCCCTCTAATCTACCAGGCTTCCAGTAGAATAGCAAGGGTTAAGGGCTTAATTGATATTTTGAATCTGTCAATTCATCCCTTACTTGGTCTCTCAAACCTCTTGGTCCTATTTAGAGAGTGGCCTGCTCCATATAAGCCATACTACAGTTTGTAAATTGTCCAACTTAGCTGTTCAGCTGCCATAGTCTAAAGTTAAAAAATATGTAAGTGGGTCAGTTCTAAAATTACTTCATTCTAATTTTGCCTGAAAACACTAAGAGTATTACTCATATCTAGGGCCGAAATATCACCCCGCCGCCAAGCAGACATTAACAATCCCTGGAGAACAAATGCCCAGGATGATGGCTCCATGACAAGCTCATTTTGCTCCCAAGCCTGCAGCCATTGGTTACAATCTAGGGTGCTCTGACCCTGCTTAAAGTTGTCAATTTTAGCTGGTATGCAAATGAACATAGGCTGATAAAATGAAGCACAGTTAAATAACAATCATAATTAGTATTTATTGAACACTTATAATTTACCACACGGTCATTTAATTGCTCAACAATTAAAAGGGAAGGGCATTATTATTATGGCTACTTTACAGATACAGAAACTGGGCCTGGATAAGAGACACAGATGGACTTGGAACCCAAATTTCAAAAGTCTGTGCCACTAATCACCGCAATACACTGCACTATACATATATTACTTCCTTCTGTGTCTGTTCATCATTTATTGAGCACTTACTGTGTCGGTCACCATGCTAGGGAGCAGGGATATAACAGGGCAGTCCTTCTGTAGAAAACTAATACAGAGATGGAGACAGATACATGTATCATTTCCTAGAAAACAGTATGAATGAATTAAACATTTGGTCAATAAAGTTCAATTTATAATAAAAATGTAAATCTGAGTCATAAAATTAATTTATTTTTGCCCATAGCTGATCTAATCATCTTCAAGAGGTTCCACTTGAGGTTTATTGGGAGAACCATTAACTAATTGTCCAATCCAGTTTAAAACTTATCCCAATATAACAATTGAAACAATACATTTGGGGAATAGTCAGTAAGTCCAGGAAACTGTTCTCAGTGTCTCAGATTTCTGACTCTTTTATACCCCTCCTAGGCTCCTCTCCAGTACGGCATCTGGGTATGGAGTAAGGATGGCAAGGGTGGGAGTTTCCTTTGGTAAGACAGTCTGGATCCTCCAGTCTCCTGGTGATGTACCTTGATTGCCTGGTTGCTGGGTGCTGTGCAATCATCCAGCGCTGAAATCTGTGCTAGAAAATTATGAAGCATTCTCTTGGCTTCCGCAATGCACCAGTATTGCCCTCCTTGCCGGCCCAGCCTCACTTTCGCTCATACTGTTGCTGTAAACTTTGAGGTCTAGCTGGGTGTCCCATTCAGTACCCGCCTAGGTGGTCCACTCTGAAGTTCTCTCACAGAAAAGCCCCACTTGGCTAAGGTGACCTCCTTTGGGCAAGTTGCCAAGAAGACTCATAGCTACCCTGAGGCATATAATAGACAGGAAAAGGTAAGAGTGAGTTGGACAAATAAAATTTCAGACCCTGTCTTCAAAAGTACTCTGTTATGGCTGAACCCCAGCCAGGTTGGTACAAGGAAAATTACGAGGGAGATTCTATGCAGAGTCCCAAATACGGACGGGGCCCCTGGTCTGCTCTCAGAGATATCTTTACTTATAGAAACCATATATCTGTTCACACATTCTTTGACCTCTCTCTTTTCCTGCCACATTTCCTTGGGACTAGAAAGGAGCAGGCTTTTCTCCATCCTCTTCCTGTCCAGAGCTCTTACGTAAAAATCTATGGACTAGGCTCCCATGTCTATGCTAATGATGGATATGATGGAATTTGGAAATTCCAGTTATCAGTTACTGAAAGCCAGGCATTACCTTGCTGCAAATTCTATTTTTGAATGCTAATTATTACCTCAGGTTTTGTCTTCCCTTTTGGAAGAAGTCTTAATCTACATCCCCAAAGAGGAATCCCTTCAGTAGAAGAGAGTTTAGAAAGGTAAAGGAGAAAGCCACATTATGTCCAACACACAGATCCTATTGCACTTTTAGTTTGCTAAGTAGATAGAGGTAAATGATTAATTCTGACTAAAAATTCTTCCCAGAGGACATAACATTTGAGCTGAATCCAGAAGGAGGAAATGAATGTTTGTTAAAATACTTTTAGGAGTGGCTCAGGTTAAAAATGATGACTAGAGAGAGAAGATGTGGGCTGAAAAGGAAAGACATTTTGAGAAGAGTGCCTAAAAATAATAGTATCTTTAGTAAAGCAGCTACACTGGGTGGCACAAACAGCGAAGAGCTTGGAGATGAAAGCTACTGAAACCCCTATGGATTGTAGTTCTATCTCGTCGCACGTGGGGCCACCATGAGTCAGAGTCAACTCGCTCTCACCTGGTTTAGTTTTTGGTTTTAGTAAAGAACCAGAGGTGCAAGTGGCAAAGTGAGAGCTGAGACAATGCAGGCTCTGAGGTCTGTATGCTCATTTGAAAGGGCCGATATAAATGTTCAAGGCAAGTCCAGCTTTAAACACAATTATTAAAGAAGTGAGATTCAATTTTAGTGCTTTGTCATTCCTTTGAAATTCTTCTTTTCTTTTGCCCTTATAGGTTTATTCAAAGCTGTTGGCTTTTTCCTCTGCCTGAAAGGATCTTCACCCAGATATCTGATGGCTCATTTCCTGGCTTAACCAACACCTTAAAATAGCCTTCTGTTTAAAATTACAAATTCCTCTCTGGGAAACACACACTGTCATGCACTTTTTATCCCCTTTCTCTACTTTACTTTTCTCCTTAGCACAGGTCAATACCGAATGCACTATCCATTTTACTCATTTGTCATTGTTTATTTTCTGTCTCTTCCACTAGAATTTAAGACATGAGGACGGGGATGTTGTTTGTTATATTAAGTACTACATGCCCAGAATCTAGAATGAGGAAGGGATGTTATATAAGCTCAGTAAGTATTTGTTGAATGAATAATTCAATGACTGGGCAAGTCTTTTGCCATTTTAAATGTTCGCCTTCTTCACTGGGAATGTTCATGTTCACAAACCACCACTGGAGAATTTCACCTAGTAATTGTTAAAATGATTCTTGATTCACTTCCCCATTCCTTTGAAAATTATTTATCCTTTATTCCAGTCCCTTGGAATTTTTCTAGATGACTGAGGGTTATTTTGAAAAAACTAATCTAAGTGAATGTAACTGCCCAAAATTATTGTTCAGTGACATCCAGATACTAGTTTCCATTGTTGGGGTCCTCATTGCCTCATCACAAAGAATGAATAATGTGGAAATTTCAGAAAATGTGGCAAGCATTCGGAGGAAATTTTGAGGGCAAGAGAGTGCTAAATGCGCAGTGTGAAAGCTGACTTTGCCTTATACGACTATGTTCAGCCCTGGGCCTTAGACTGCGATCACATTGGTTTAAAGCTGATGTGTAGTAAATACGAAGATTAGTAAATTCAATAGCCATTTACTAAAACAAGCAATTCATTAGGAAATACTTTGTAGCGCATATACGGGCTTTTAAGCCAAGACATTTTTACTCTGCTGCAATTTAAATCAATTTCCTTTTGTTTAGTCCACAAGGAAGAGAGAATAGCTCGTTCTTGTTATCCATCTTTCTCACAGTAATATTGTGAAGGTTTAATAAAGGACAATTTAAAACTTTTGCAAGTATAAACTGCAAGAGAAATAATGATGGCTTTATTCTTAAGTGGTTCCATGTCACCTTGCTATTTCTTGCTTGTCATTCACTAATTAAATGTCAGTTCCCAATAGCTACACGGGTAAAAGTGTTATTTGACATAATCTAAAATAGAATCTAAGCACAACCAATTGTGCTTAGATACTGGAACTCTTCATCCTCCCATTCCTCACTTTCGGCTCAACCTCACTACTCTCCCCTTTGTTCTTCCCCTCCCCCTCTACTACACACCTATCAGACTCCACCCCATTTCTCACCAGCCCTTTGAATAAGTAAATGCTCACCACCGTTCATCTGTTATCAGCTGTTCCACACTCATTGTCCTGCTGTTGCAACTTGTTAGCTACAGACATCCTGCTCGTTTTGTTTTTCAATTTTTATTTCATTTTAATGTCTAGCAATTATGTCATTGGAGATAACCAGGGTAGAGCCAACAAGCAGTGTTAAATGCACTGTAAGTGACCTATACTGTGAGTGAGGAATAGTGAGAGGTGAAAGTTGATAGTAAGAGGCAGCCATGGTCAAAATTTACTGGTGGTAAGATTATGTTTCTCTCACAGTAGTAGGAAACGTGATTTTGCCAATGGAGTGACAGCAATTTTCAAAATAAGATTGACCTTATAATGGATAAAGCCCCTAGGTGATGCAAATGGTTAAGCACTCTACTAACCTAAAGATTTGTGGTTCAAACCCACCCAGAGGTGCCTCAGAAGAAAGGTTTAGTGATCTGCTTCTGAAAGATCACAGCCTTGAAAGCCCTGTGTAGTGTAGTTCTCCTCTGCACATGTGGGGTCTCTGAGTTGGAACTGACTAGCAGCAAAGAGTTTGTTTATTTTTGTTGTTGTTGTTTTAACTTGTTTCTGTTTCCCTCATTTTCCCTCAAATCAAAAAAACCAGACTTGTTGCTGTCAAGTCATTTATATAGCCAAAAGTATAGCGACCCTATAAGACAAAACAGAGCTGCCTCACAGGGTTTCCAAGGCTGTAGTCTTTACAGAAGCAGACTGCCAGCCACACCTTTCTCCTGTGGACAGGCTGGTGGATTTGAACCACTGAACTTCTGGTTAGCAGCCGAGCGCTTAACCAGGGCTCCTTCATTTTACCTCAAACAGCATTAAAACCATGAGCAGTGCTTTGAGGAAATATAGTTGTCTCTTGAGGAAGATTCCATAATATATATATATATACATATATAAAAAATAAATTACATTTGTGTGGTGGGTCTCTGAGTGGGATTTGACTTGATGGCAACAGGTTTGGTTTTTTTTGGTTTGGGCACTCTGCATGACATCAGTGCTAGGCAAAAAACTAAGTTCCTGAAATCAGGCAACTTGACTCTGCAAACGCAGAGTATCAAACCCAGGTCTTTAGACTCCATATCCAGTGATCTTTCTACTCTGTTATACCTGAATCCAAATCTATACCCTATATGACTCGTGTGTCAGTAAGAAAAAAAAAATTGTGTTGTGTATTAAAAAGTTGAAATTAATTCCCTATTTGGATAAAGACTTCCCTAATATATTACTATAGTATAAAGAGCACAATACAGCTCATCTGTGTTTCAGATAAATGCTCCTGCAATAAATAGTATCACCAAGAAAAGTGTTTAATAACCAAGGCGTTTCCTTGATATATAAAGCATCCATGTTGATCTGATTATATTCAATTTTGTACAAAGTCTAAGTGCTTTTTCTGGTACAACTTTCTCTGTCACAAATCACTGTACATATTGGATGTAGGAATAGAAACAGATATGAAATGCAGCTGGATTCTTTTTACTTCTTGTGTCCTAAAAGTCAAGTCTCAATTTATCATTGGCTTTTCTCAGTATGGTATTTTAACACAAATAATTTGTGCCTTCTACGTTTGTTTGCCAACTATACCTACCTCCACAAGATATTTTCATAAGTGCACAATGATAATTTTTTCAAAGCACTTTTAAGAAATATATATAGGAGAGGGCATAGTTGGCAAACAAACTTAGAAGGCACTTCCTCTTTGCATAAAAGTAAATTCCCAAGTATTTATCAAAACAAAATTCCACAGAAAGTTCCAAGAAGTATGACTAGCTAATATTGTAACAAAATTGTGGTGTCCCTTTTTGCATACCAAACCAAATCTGTTACGGTGGGGTCAATCCTGACTCATAGCAACCCTATAGGTCAGAGTAGAACTGCCCCACAGGGTTTGCAAGGAGCGCCTGGTGGATTCAAACGGCTGACCTTTTAGTTAGCAGTCAAATTCTTAACCACTGCACCACCAGGGCTCCATGGTCAACTATACTGGGAATTAAAAATTGAAGAGGAATGACATCACATTCATTGCCAAATAGAACATTTCAAGGTGTATCTATTATGCGGTTCAGTGTGATATAATTCCAGGATATTTCTCCACCATTCCCAATGGAGAGGTTAGTTTATAGCCCACCATATCATGCAATTATGGATGTGATGATTAAGGTTGTGCATCATCTTGGCCGGGTCATGATTCTCAATGGTCTGGCAAATATGTAATGATGTAGCTTAGCAATTATGTAAAGACGTAACTTGAACGTTACGTAATGATGTGGTCATCCTCCTTGATGTAATCTGATGTCATCAGCCAATCAGTTGTAAGAGGAGTTTCCTGGAGACTGTGGCCTATATCCAATAGATACATGGACATTCTGGCAAATCTCTCTTGCTTGTTCAGGATCGTGCATCCGGCTTGCTGTCAACTGACCTCTGGTTCTTGGGACTTGAGCTAGTGGCCTGCCGTATAGCTTGTCAATCTTGAGATTCATTGGCTTCCACAGTCTGTAAGCCAAGAGCCTTCATTCTGACCTGCTACTCTTGGATTCGTCAGCCCCTGCATCTATGTGCATCAGGAGAAGCCCCATTCTGAAGCCTGACTCATGGACTTGGGATTTACCAGTCTCTACAACGGAGTGAGCCATGTCCTTGAGATAAATTTCTCATTCTGTATGTATGTATATATGCTTTACTGGTTTTGCTTCTCTAGAGAACCCAGCCTAAGACAATAGAGTACTTCTTTCTTTAGTTAAAATTATTTCAAAAGTATTTCTGTGAGTAGTTCAAGAATTTTGCTTCAGGGTAAATCATTTTACTTTTTGGAAAATGTTAATTTTCTATTTACTTTTGTGTACATGAAGCCTATTTCTCCTATTTCCACCTCAGGGAAAAGGTTCTGACTAGAGGTGAATGGCCAAGGGAGGCATGAACATATTTGAATAATTAAATTATGGTATATTCACACAATGGAATACCATGAAATGATAAAGAACAATGATGAATCTGTGAAACATCTCATAACATGGAGGGATCTGGAAAGCATTATGCTGAGTGAAATTAGTCAGTCGCAAAAGGACAAATATTGTATAAGACAACTATTATAAGAACTCAAGAAAAGGTTTAAACTCAGAAGAAAACATTTTTTGATGGTTATGAGGGTGGGGAGGGAGGGAAAGTGGTATAGGAGGCAAGAATTACTTTAGATGAAGGGAAGGTCAACACACAATACAGGGGAAGTCAGCACAACCGGACTAAACCAAAAGCTAAGAAGTGTCCTGAATACAACCAAACACTTAGAGGGACAGAGTAGCAGGTGTAGGGATCTGGGGACCATGGTTTCAGGGGATATCTAGGTCAACTGGCATAACAATTGTATTAAGAAAATGTTCTGCATCCAACTTTGGTGAGTGTCATCTGGGGTCTTAAAAGCTAGCAAGAGGCCATCTGAGATGCATCAATTGGTCTCAACCCACCTGGAGCAAAAGAGAATGAAGAACACCAAAGACTCAAGGAAAATAAGAGCCCAAGAGACAGAAAGGGCCACTTAAACCAGAGACTCCCTCAGCCTGTGACCGGAAGAACTAGATGGTGCTGGGCTACCACCAATGACTGCCCTGACAAGGAACACAACATAGAATCCCTGATGGAGCAGGAGAAAAGTGGGATGCAGAATTGAAACTCTAGTAAAAAGACCAGACCTAATGGTCTGACTGACACTGGAGGAACCTCAGAGGGCAAGGCCCCTGGACTCTCTGTTAGCCCAAAACTAAAACCATTCTCAAAGCCAACTCTTCAGACAAAGATTAGACTGGACTATAAGACATAAAATGATACTGGTGAGGAGTGTGCTTCTTAGCTCAAGTAGACACTTGAGACTATGTGGGCAGCTCCTGTCCAGAGGCAAGATGATAAGGCAGAGGGGGACAGGAGCTGGTTGAATGGACACGGGATATACAGGGTGGAGAGAAAGAGTGTGCTCTCACATTATAGGGAGAGCAACTAGGGTCACATAACAATGCGTGTATAAGTTTTTGTATGAGAAACTGTCTTGAATTGTAAACTTTCACTTAAAGCACAATTAAAAAAAAAAGTTACTGCGGAGGAAGGACCTCGCACAGTAGACCCTGTGGTCTCATTTGATCAGAGTCCAGGAGCCTCCTACTAACATTACCCAAGAGCGAGAGTCAATTTGCTCTTGATATTCTTTCCCTTTTGTGGAGAAGTTTGTAGGGATGATCAGCTTCTTGCCCCATTATGTGACAACTTTATATATGGAAGGTAGCTGGATGGTGCAAAAGGTCTACATTTGGCTACTAACTGAAAAATTGGTGGTTCAAATCCACCCAGCAGTGCCATGGAAAAAAGGACTGGTAATCTACGTCTGTAAAGATTATATCCAAGAAAACACTATGGAGCATGTTTCTACTCTGTAACACATGCAGTCGCTAAAAGTCAGAATTGATTAGATGGCAAAGACAGGGTTTTACATATGGAACCACTAATGATATTGCCGTATTTGAGAGCAGTATTTATTGACACAAAAGTACAACCAGAATGTTCCTTAGAAGCAAAGTTGATGAAACATGTCTCACTTAATTTGGATATGTTATCAAGAGGAATCAGTCCCTAGAGAAGGACACTATGCTGGTAAAATAGAGGGTCTGCAAAAAAGAGGAAGACCCTCAATGAGACGGATTGACACAGTGGTTGCCAATGATGGGCTCAAGCATAGCAACAGTTGTGAGGATGGTCCAGGATGGGGCAGTGTTTAGTTCTGTTGTAAACAGGGTCACTATGAGTCCAAACTGACTTGACGGCACCTAACAACAAGAACAATTTATTGATGCAGGAAAGAAATGGGATAAAAGATTGCCTGGCCAAGAAAGAATAATGAAACCAGAAGGGAAAAAAAATGCTTATAATCAAATCTGGAAATTATACTATTTTTCAAACAGCTGCTATTTGTATGGAAGGTTTTATCCATTCAGTCCTAGAAGATAAATTACAAGATATATAACCATAAAAAAAAATTTTTTTTTTTGTTTTTTTAATGGTATAAACCTAATATTATGAAGAAACTATTATGTTTACAGAGGAATTTAAATATTGGAACTTTGTCTTTGTAACCAAACTGAAGAATAATATTATTTCATATATTGTTGTTATTGTTAGGTGCCATTGAATAGGTTCCAACTTATAGTGGCCCTGTCTAACACAGAATGAAACAGTACCCAGTCCTGCGCCATCCTCACAATTGTTGGTATGCTTGAGTCCGTCATTGGCAACCACTGGGTCAATTCATCCGTCATTGGCAACCACTGGGTCAATTCCTCTCATTGAAGATCATCCTCAGTTTTGTTGACCCTCGACTTTACCAACTATAATGTCCTTCTCCAGGGACTGGTGCCTCCTGCTAACATGTCCAAAGTACGTGAGACAAAGGCTTGCTATTCTTGCTTCTAAGGAGCATCCTGGCTGTACTTCTTCCAAGACAGATTTGTTCGTTCCTCTTGCAGTTCATGGTATATTCAATATTCTTTGTCAACATTATAATTCAAATGCATCAAGTCTTCGGTCTTCCTTATTCATTGTCCAACTTTCGTATGCATATGAGGCAACTGAAAATACCATGGCTTGGGTCAGGCGCACCTTCATCCTCAAAGTGACATCTTTGCCTTTGAATACTTTAAAGAGGTCTTTTGCAGCAGGTTTGCCAAATGCAATACGTTGTTTGATTTTTTGACAGATGCTTCCACGGGCATTGATTTGTGGTTCTAAGTAAAATGAAATCCTTGACAACTTCAATCTTTTTTCCATTTATCAGGGCGTTGCTTCTTGGTCCAGTAGTGAGGAATTTTGTTTTCTTTACGTTGAGGTGCAATCCTCACTGAAGGTTGTAGTCTTTAATCTTCATCAGTAAGTTCTTCAAATCGTCTTAGCTTCCAGCAAGCAATCTGCATATCACAGGTCGTTAATGGGTCTTCCTCCAATCCTGATGCTGTGTTCTTCTTCATATAGTCCATATTCTTGGATTATTTGCTCAGCGCATAGATTGAAAAAGTATGGTGAACGGACACAACCCTGATGCACAGGTTTCCTGATTTTTAAACTCTGCAATACCCCCTTGTTCTGTACATAGGACGGCCTCTTTTTCTATGTACAGTTTCCTCATGAGCGTAATTAAGTGTTCTGGAATTCCTGTTCCTCGAAATGTTATCCATAATTTGTTATGATTCACACAGTTGAATATTTTTGCATAGTCTATTTAAAACATAGGTAAATATCTTTCTGGTATTCTCTGCTTTCAGCCAAGATCCATCTGACATCAGCAACGATATCCCTCATTCCACATCATCTTCTGAATCTGGCTTGAATCTCTGGCAGTTCCCTGTCGATGAATTGCTGCAACTGTTTTTGAATGATCTTCAGCAAAGTCTTACTTGCATGCAATATGAATGATATTGTTTGATTATTTCCACATCCTGTTCGATCACCTTTCTTTGGAATGGGCACAAATATGGATCTCTTCTATCTGTTTGTCCCGGTAGCTGTTTTCCAAATTTTTTGGCATAGAGGAGTGAGCACTTCCAGCACTGCATCTGTTGATTGAAACATCTCAATTGTTATTTCATCAATACCTGGAGCCTTATTTTTCACCAATGCCTTTAATGCAGTTTAGACTTCTTCCTTTAATACCACTGGTTCTTGATAATATCCTTCCTCATGATATGTTTGAACATCAACCAATTCTTCTCGGTACAGTGACTCTGTGTATTCCTTCCATCTTTTTTTGATGCTTCCTGCGTCATTCAATATTTCACCCCTAGAATCCTTCAATATTGCAACTTGAAGGCTGAATTTTTTTTTCGGTTCTTTCAGCTTGAGAAATGCTGAACAGGTTCTTCACTTTTGGCTTTCTAACTCCAGATCTTTGCACATTTTATTATAATACTTTACTCTGTCTTCTCAATCCACCCTTTGAAATCTCCTGTTCAGATCTTTTACTTTAGCTTTAGCTACTCAGCATTCAAGAGCAACTTTCAAACTCTCTTCTGACATCTATTTTGGTCTTTTCTTTCTTTCCTGTCTTTTTGATGACCTTTTGCTTTCTTCATGTGTGATGTCCGTGATATCATCCCACAACTCATGTGGTCTTTGGTCAAATCTATTTTTGAAATGGTCTCCAAATTCAAATGGGATATAATCAAGGCCATATTTTGTTTCCCGTGGACTTATTCTAATTTTCTTCTGCTTCAACTTGAATTTGCATAGGAGCAATTCATGGTCTGTTCCACAGTCAGCCCCTGGCCTTGTTCTGACTGATGATATTGAACTTGTTCTTCGTCTCTTTCCATGGATATAGTAGATTTGATTCTTGTGTTTCCATTTGGTGTCTCTGATGCTGAAGAATGGTATTTCAGTGATGAAGTCATTGGTCTTGAAAAATTCTATCATGCAATCTTCAGTGTTGTTTCTATCACCAAGGCCTATTTCATATAATAGGATTTATTTATTGGCAAATAGTTTCCTCCGGTCAAAATGCTATCAGGATCTATTTTTCTAACCCTATTAAAAATAATAAATCAATTATAATTTAGTGAACAGCTTCTTTCCTTTCAGCCTCCTTCACATAAAATGTATGAGAACATTTAATTTCAACATTTATTGAGAGAGAAATAGAGTGAACCTCATAATCTATTGACATAGAATTGATGTCTCTTGCTTTGCCTTGTCCTTGCTATTTTATTTAAAACAAGGAAATCTATTAGGACAAGGTTTGGGATTAAGTATATGCTTCTATTCAACTAAGTCTAAGTATATATTTTTAAAATTAATAGGTAAACCTTTCTATTCAACCAAAGGTAAATTATAGAAGAGAACCCCTAACACTGCCAGTATTTTGCTAAAGAGTAATTATTGTGCTAACAAACCCAGGAGTCATAAATGTTCCCAAGTTTCTAAATAGCATTGGATTAATATCTGATTATGGAGCACATATCATACCTTGTGTCACTAGTGAGAGTTCTATATATTTCTTCCATTACAGGAAAACAAAACAAAAAAAGCCTCAAAGATGTGCTTGCAGTTATTAGAATTTATTGGCTATTTATTATCTATTTTGTGTGAGAAGCATTTCCTAAATACCTGTAATTATAGATGAAAATTTGTAATCACCAGTGATTGATGGAGAAGATTGGATAAAATCACTTCTTTATGGTGAAACAAAACAAAACAAAACATAATTCAAAAGTGGAAGCAATGCCACTGAAAATGAAAATTACTGGAAAATTAATACAGAACCTTCTGTAAGTGCAGGCTTTTTAAATTCTAAATCAAGAAATCACGGAATAATAATTCACTTCATTAAAACATCTGGATCTCACAACTTTTATCTCCCTTAAAAAATAACTTTGAAGACTAAAATCATATCGGTTTTAATTTCGTGTTTCTATAGCTGTAAAAAAAAAGGAAAATATTCCTTTAAGCTTAATGTAACATTTTCAGAGTTTTAATTTATACCAGTTGTAAAGTTCTATTTGCTTTTTGTGCATGATTTTTTTTTTTTAACACCTTTTTAGGTATGTGTGAGAGCACCCTAAAAATCTGAGGTACTTGGCATAACTGAGATGGCTGACACAGGTTTGAGTCAGGCTCCATTTTGCTCCTAACCTCCACTTCTGCTTTTAGACTGTGTATGGAATTTTCCACCCTTGTAAAGTTTTAACTAACCTCCATTGAGCAGTCAAGAAGGGAGCAAGAATGTGGTTAAACATATGGCAAAAGTTTGCCTAAGGAGAGGTCTTGTGACTCTACTTTGAAAGACTGCTTGCAACAGATTGTTCTTGGAAAGAATGTTAAGGTAAACTGATGTGGAGAAGGATATGTTTGTTCCTCTAAGCTGTAAATAAAATCCCTCTCTACCTAACCCCTTTGGAGCACTTTGCACTTAGGCTTTCTGCTGCCCAGTTCAAACCGTTCTACCCATTAACCTGTCGAGTCAATCCCAACTCATAGCAACCCTGTAGGACAGAGTAGTACTGTCCCATAGAGTTTCCAAGGAGTGCCTGGTGGATTTGAACTGCTGACCTTTAGGTTAGCAAGGTAGCACTTAACCACTATGCCACCAGGGTTTCCTCTAAGTGTTTTAGTTCTCAATAAAACTCTATTGTTCTCTATTTACAGAGCTCATGCTTAATTTTGCACTTTGACAGGTGGAGAATTAAGTGTTTAAAGGCAGGATGGTAGCTAAGGACTCTAGAACACCAACATTCAGCTCCTCTTACTCTGCTCTGCCTTGAGATCTGCCTTGCTTTTAGTCCCAGTTCTATTTCAGTTGTGTCTTTGTTCTTAGGACGTATTTCCAACTCCATATGAAGACCTTGTAGGGAGTCCATGCATGGAGCATGCCTGCCACATGCTGGGAGGATAGAACCCACTGTAATTATCTCTGTTTTATAAAGGATGAAACTGAGATGCAGAAAGGTTAAGCCATTTGTGAGAAACCACATGTAAGTAAGCATTCTTTGAGATGGAGATAGAAACCTTTAATCAAGAAGAGGTTAAAATGTCACGAATTCGAATCTGAAATGGATGGTCTGAAATGGCAGATTCTTAAGAAAGAATAATTAAAGGAGTTGATGCCTCATTGTCTTTAACGATATTCCTTGCTGTTCCATCAAACCATTGAAGAGATAAGAGGTGAGCAATAAGTTTCAAGCTGATCTTTTGTGTAGCCAGATAATTTAGACAAAAGCTCATAGGGATAGTGTGGAAAGTAAATTCACATACCTAGCCTCCAAACTCAAGTTTCAGTAGAGTGTGAATGAATGACACCTAGATACATGGGGCAGAACAAAATGACTCTGTACTCTGACTTCCTTTTTTGAATTTGCAATGTCTTGACCACAGGCCAGGTATACTATAATGAGCATAGTAGATTGAGCCTTGGAAATGTTATGTCGCTTCTGAGTTTTAGACTGGGCAAACAAACTTTATTTATGTCTCATTTTCACTTCTTCTATACTCAGAACATTTAACCCATAATTATATAATATAAGGTGGTTGATCGTCATTCTTTATTGCAGTGATTATGATTACAAAGGTTTAAGGAGTGGAAGAAAATATCACTTTCCAAGGAGGATAGAGAATATTTTTTTGACCCTTGTCTCTATGTCTGTGAAAGTTTGGGGTCAGAAACCTTGTGAGGCACCTTCCCCACTCCCAGTTTAAATTCTGATTAGTCTCCTGGGGAAAGGAAATAGGCAATTTCCTAAATTTAAAATCTTCACAACCAGGTGGAAGTAGTGACAGTATGTATTTATCATATCTCCTCTAAAGGTTCTAATTCCCTGATATCTCTGTTTTTAATGGATCGTTTCTCTCACGTCTTTATGTTTTATGTGAAACTATAACAACGATCTAATATTAGTCAACTTGTTCATGAATTCTTAAGTTTGTTTTCTTGCTTCAAAGTTTATTTTGTTCTTTTTATTTTTTTGAGAAGTCCCTATAAAACATGATGCAAATTTATCCCATTGGGCTCCTTATAAAAATGAGTAAGGTAAATAGCTTCATATTGTATGACACCTTCACTGGTGGCTGCTTAATAAATAAACCCTGCTTATCTGTTCTTTTAAAGGGGTGCTTCAGAAAGCTAAAAAACACTCCCTTTTAGGCTCCAGAGTAGGGGGTGGGGAAATCACCTCAATGTGGAACAGACAGAGAAATGACTACATACCAGTGTTGCAGAAATCTCTTGTCAGTTGGTGAATCATCTTTGAGCTTTCTCATTGGAATATGATAATAATCTCTGTGTGGTTTGCTTAGATTAAGAGGACAGACACTTGTTTCCTTCCTGGGACTTGATTCTCAGAGTTGAATGTTGTGGTCCATCACAATGTTAAGTGTGGGTTCAATAAATATATATAGAAAAGAAAGGTCCAGTGGGCAGTGTTCAGGAAAATGCCTTCAGGAAGGCACCGGGACACATTTTAAGTGGTTCTCTTAATTTATTCAACAAATAATCTAGTTAATGAGTTTGAGTGGCAAGACCATCAGATTGTGAGCCAGTTGACCAAGTCTTTGTCTATGCTACCAGTGCACTGACACCCAAAACCAAAACCAAACCTGTTGCCATTGACTTGATTCTGACTCATGGTGACCTCATGTGTTGCAGAGTAAAACTGCCCTCCATAGGGTTTTCATGACTGCGAACTTTCAGAACCGGGCCACAAGACCTTTCTTTTGAGGCACCTCTGGGTAGGTTAGAACCACCAGTCTTTTGGTTAGTAGCCCAGCACTTAACCACTTGTGTCACTCAGGGACTTGTGCACTAACAGAAGGAAAAGGTATTTATTCCTTTTCTATAGGTCTACTTGCTTTTACAGTAAAATGAGACAGAAGATCTAAATGTTCTCTAGGATTCCTTCCAATTTCAATGTGTTATAGTGTACAAACACTTGCCAGTAAAGCTGTATACTTAGAGCTGTGGGAGAAATGGTCTCACGTAAATGGAGACCTGGTATTATGTAAATATTTTTCCAGTCCTTCAGTAGCTGTCTCACTTCATCATATCTAAAAATGATAGAGAAAATTTGCCTAAAAGATTGAACCAAACTGACAATGCCATGCAAGTAATGAAAGGATCCCATGATGCTGTCTGAGCTGAGCCTGGTCATACCTGTGATACTATCTTCATGACCTGTCTCTTGGGCATGTAGTTTTGTATGATAAGAATGGACGTTCGCCTTGAGAACCCAGTGTGTCTCAACCAGATGGATATTTGATGTAGGCGAATTACCTAAATAGCATATGGAAAGCTATAGACTAAAATTTTAAAAAGATTAAAAGAAAATCACAGACTGATAAATTCTAAAGGAAATGAAAGGAAGAACTGTAAACATTATATCTAAAAATGTTTGTCTAATTCAGAATGGAGAGGTTAAATAAGAAATATGATCTGTGGTTGATTGTTGTCCCTTGAAGGCAGGGATATTTTCTTATTCATCTTTTTATGTACAGGACCTGGCTCAAAGTAAGAGTATCAATAAATACTTACTGAATTGAATCTTGTGAAATGGAAGTATTTGGGGATCAGTGAACAGTGCCTGTCCCAACACACACACACTCTCACTGAACAAATAGGCACAATTGAATAATTGAATATACAAGTTAAATCACATTGCAGTAAACTCTGCAGGGTATAGAGTTAGAATTATAAAATTGAAAAGGTCCTGGGAGATCAT
Organism: Loxodonta africana; assembly: GCF_030014295.1. Taxonomy (NCBI): domain Eukaryota; kingdom Metazoa; phylum Chordata; class Mammalia; order Proboscidea; family Elephantidae; genus Loxodonta; species Loxodonta africana. The sequence continues at coordinate 35,643,561 of NC_087349.1, forward strand.
CTAATTGTTTTACGATAATGAAGTTTTGTTATAATGAGAGACCATGACTGGAAATCACTTTCTAATTCTGTGGAAGCTAGAAATGAGAAAGGTTCATGTTTAACACTTCTGAGGGAATTATCAAATTACGATAAATTTGAAGTCCAATAGTATAGGAAGGATAGTATCAGATCCTTCTCACCCCCACCTCTTTACCCTTTAGAACTCTAGGATCTTGTTTTGTTGGGCTGCTTTGATGTGGTTTAGGAGTTTTTTAAAAAACAACAAAAACATACCCAGTTGCTGTTGAGTGGATTCCAACTCATGGAGATCTGCCCTGTGTCAGAGTAGAACTGCCCTCCATAGAGTTTTTATGACTCTGACCTTTCAGAAGGAGATCACCAGGCCTTTCTTCCAAGTAGTCGGGTGTTTAACTGTTTGTGCCACTCGGGTTCCTTTGGGAATATTGTTGCTGAGTGCCATCGAATCAATAGCAACTCCATGAGGGTTTTTCAGGATAGGCTAAGGGGACTTGGGGGTGGGGGATGGGAAGATTGGAAGTTGAAGGCTTTCGATGAAATCAAATATAGTAACTACAACTGTTCTTTTCCTTCTTTGCATGCTCAAGTCCAAATCCAACACTATAAGCTCTTGTTCTTTAAAGGAAAGTTATGCAAACAGAAACTGGAGAACACATTTGTTACAAAAATATTAATATATAGTGGGTATTGTGCTTTGATAAATGTAACATTTCACACAAGTTTAAGGCATTAAGTTATCTTACTTTTTATTTCAATATAGGCTATTGTTACCTGAGCACCTGCTATGTGCTAGGCACTGTGCTTGCCTTTAAAAAACTATACTGTCTCATTTAATATTCATAACATTACCATCAGCCTTGTTTTACATACAAAGAAAATTGGGATTCTTAGAGAAGTCAAATACTTGGCCCATGTCCCAAGGCTGGTAATGTATGAACCACAGTTTGAGTAGAATTTTCTTGACTGCAATGCTCTGTCCTCATGGGTTTTAGTTGAATGGGATTTATTGTAAAGTGGTGAACGGATGAAGAGTATTGGCCCTGGGACTACTGCCATCCTTTTACTAACTAGCTGTGATGGGGTCAAGGGACTCCGTCTCTCTGCCCTTTAATACCCACATCTGTAAAAAGAAAGGGTGTTAGCTAAAATTCCCTATTGCTCTATTTTTTTTTTTCCTGCCAAAGACTTTCTTACCATGAAAACATCTAAAAGACAAAGGTAGAGCTTTTAATTTTTTTTTCTTCTATCAGAAGGTTTTCTCGTAATCACTGCTTCATTATGAAGCTATTGTCCTTGGCATTCAATTCCATAAATTATCCTTACATAGATTACTGGACGTATACATTCAACGTGAAGGGATTTGGAAATATTGGATCTAAGGGTCTATACAGAATTGAGATTTTAAAAATTTATATCTTACTTACAAAAAAAGAAGTCAAACCCATTGCCATCGAGTCAATTCGGACTCATAGTGACCCTATAGGATAAAGTAGAACTGCCCCACAGGGTTTCCAAGGAGCACCTGGTAGATTCGAACTGCCGGCTGTTTGGTTAGCAGCCTTAGCTCTTAACCACTAAGCCACCAGGAATGCTTGTTTTTTACAAAGCTGAGTGCTATAACTACTGTGAAAGCTGAATATACAGCAGGTAAAAGAACTTGAAAAAAGAATAATATTATTTACATTTAGAGTCACTAAGTTAATTATACAAATATAAACTGAAGAAGAGTTGGCTTGACACCAATTGACGTTTAAAAGAAAGAAACTGACTTCCCATTTCTGCTATGATACTCTAGCATGGGCAGACCAATGCTTCTACCAAGAATGACTAGAAAAGGCAGAAAAATGGAGTATCAGGCATAGATTTTAAAAACACGGAGATCGATAAGTTTAAGAAAATAGTTGGCTAGATGGAGAATTTGACTGGAAATTGGATTTTTTTATTGAGATATAATTCACATATCATGAAATTCACCCCTTTAGAGTGTATAATTCACTGTCTTCTAGTCTATTCATATAATTGCAAAGCTGTAATCATTACCTAATTCCTAAACCTTTGCAACACCCCAGAAAGGAAGCCCCATGCCCATTAGCAGCCACTTCACATCCCACTCCTCCAAGCTGTGGAAACTACTAATCTCCTTTCTATATCAATAGATTTACCTGTTGTGGACATTTCATATAAATGGAGCTATAAGATACGCATTCTTTTCTGACTAGCTTCTTTCACTTAACATAATGTTTTCAAGGTTCATCCAGTTACATAACGTAACAGAAGTTTATTCCTTTTTATGGCTGAGATTCTATTGTATGGACATCCAAAAAAAAAAAAAAAAACGAGTGCCGTTGAGTCGATTCCGACTCATATCACATCTTATTTATCCATTTATCAACTGAATAATAGTTGGATTGTTTCCACTTTGTGGCTGTCATGAATATTCTGCTGTAAATATCAGTGTACAGGATTTTCTGTGGTTATGTCTTTTCAATTCTTTTGGGTGTATACCTAGGAGTGAAATTGCTGGGGCATATGGTAACTCTATGTCTGATATTTTAAGGAACTAACTGTTTTCCAACATGGCTGCACCATTTTATGTTCTCAGAGGCAATGTGTGAAGGATCTATTTTCTCTGTATTCTTGCTAACACTTGTCATTTTCCTTGTTTTTTATTATAAACATCATAAAAACATCATAGTGGGTATGAAAAAAAAAGTGGTATCTTATTGTGGTTTGGGCTGTGTTTCCTTAATTACTAATGTTGTTGAGTATCTTTTCATGTGTTTGTTGGGCCATTTATAAATCTTCTTTGGAGAAATATCTATTCAAATCCTTTGTCCATTTCGAATTGAGTTATTTGACTTTTTATTGTTGAGTTATAGAGATTCTTTGTATGTTCCGGGTACGCATGCTTTATAAGGTATGTGATATGCAAACATTTTCTCCCATTCTATGGATTGTTTTTTCATTTTGTTGATAGTTCTCCTTTGGCGGACAAACATTTTTAATTTTTGATGAAACCCAGCTTATCCATTTTTTTTTTGTTTTTTTTTTTAATGTGCTTTTGACGTCACAACTAAGAAACCATTGCCTAATCCAAGGTTATAAGGATTTATGCTTATGTTTTCATTTAAAAATTTTTACGGTTTTAGCTCTTAAATTTATTCCTTTGATTCATTATGAGTAAATTTTTGTATGTGGTGTGAATTGTTATGAGTAAATTTTTGTGTATGGTGTGAGGTGGGAGCCCAACTTCATTCTTTTCCATGTGGACATCCAATTTATCTGAGATTAAATATCATAATTAACTTTAATATTGAAATCTTTATCCCACAGATGAGAACTTAGATAAGAATGGCAGGTACAGCTCTACTATTGAATATTGTACTAGAACTTTCTTTGACAATCCAATAAAGTAAGAAAATACACAAAAGTGAGAAACTAAGAAACAAAGAGTCATTATTCAGAGATGACATGATATCACCATGTTTCTATGTAAATAATACGTGCCTTTTATGTTTGTTTGCCAACCACTCCATCCCCCTGTGAGGTATTTTCATAAGCGGGCTATGCTAATTTTTTTACAGCAATTTGTAAAAAAAAATTGGCATAATCGTGCTTATGGAAATACCTCATAGAAAGAGGGCACTGTTGGCAAACAAATGAAGAAGACAGGTGTTATTTGTAAAAATATGGTATACACATAGAATACAAAAGAAACTGTAGATAAACTACTACAATTAAAAAACAAATTTGGTAAGGGCACTAGATACAAGGTCAGTATACAAAAATCAAAAGGAAAAGTAGAAAATGAAACATTTAAAATGACATTATTTACATCTAGCATAAAACACATCTAGCATAAAAAAGTCAAAAATACTAAGAAATAAATCCCATGATAGATATGCAAAGGCTCCTCACTGAAAACTCCAAGACATTATTGAAAGCAATTAAAGAAGATCTAGGAGCCTGGGTGGTACAAGTAGTTTGTTCTTAACTAAAAGGTTAATAGTTTGAGCCCATCCAACAGGCATTAAGGCAACTCACATGACAGAAAGGCTTGATGATCTGCTTCTGTAAAGATTACAGCCAAGAGACCACCATGGAGCAGTTTTACTTTGTAACACATGGAGTTGCCATGAATTAGAAGCTGACTTGATGGCAGCTAACAATGACAACAGCATTAATATTGAATATATGCATACTCTATGATCCAGGATTCCACTCCTAGGCATAAACCTAAAGGCATGTGCATCAAATGCAATATACAAGAACGTTCATAGAAGAACTCTTTTTGGTGGTCCAAAACTGGAAACAACCAATATGTCCATCAACAGTAAAATGAACAAATAAATTGTGGTACATTCGTAAAATAGAATATTATGCAGCAAGGAGAATGGAACAGTCTTACAATCATGAGATCAAGGAAAAGAAGTCAGACACTACATAGTTCGTTTCCATTTATATAAGGTTAAAAACAGGTAAAACTAATCAGTGGTGATAGAAGTCAGTGGTTACTTTTGGGAGTTGCTATTGGTAGTGGGCACGAGTCAGATTGCTGGCGTGGATGCTGGTGATCTTCTATTTGTTGAGCTAGTTGGTTGTATGGCTAAGTTCACTTTGTGAAAAGTTCACTGAGTTGTTTGCTTATGAATTATGTGCTTTCCATAGGAACACGACACTTTAAAAAAGTATTAGTTGACACAGTAAGTTCTTATGAAAACTAGCTGGTGCAATAAGTTCTTTTGAGGATATCAAATACTGCTGTTAAAACAAAAAAAAATCATAATGTAAACTAGATGGTAGTACAGAATAGGAAAGATCTTTTTATTATACTGATTCAAAAATGGAATTGCTGCCTATGAAGAAGTGTGCTCCCTATGACTAGGTGCATCCATCCTCAAGATGGAAGCAATCCTAATAATCAATCTTAAAAGGGAGTGTCTAAAGCGTGGAGGCTGGTCAAAATGACTTGCAAGGAGCTTTCCAGCTTAAAAAAAAACAAAAACAAAAACCATTGCCATTGCCTCTCTTCCTACTCATAGCAACCCTATAGGACAGAGTGTAACTGCCCCATAGAATTTCCAAGGAGCACCTGGTGGATTTGAACTGCCGACCTTTTGGTTAGCAGCCATAGCTCTTAACCACTACACCCCCAGGGTTTTCTTCCAGCTTTTGGGCTATATAATTTTAAACCTTACAATGCTATACAGCGCAAACTTCAAATGAGTTATGCTATACGATTTGCCAAACTCCACACATTGGTGAGGAAATCATTTATACTTTCGAGCTGATTCCACTTGAAGGAACATATATTTCTCACTTCCTTCTATTTTTGAAAACTATTTGGTTATATGATTTAAAAAATATACATGACGAAGCCCCTGGGCTAAGCAAGAGATTGCCCAGAATTTTTTTTTTTTTTTTTTTTTGCTGTTCTTAAGAAAAGATTAAAAATAATCTAAAGACAGTTAACTGCTCTATTGGTAAAAGATGATTTACAATTGGGAAATTCAGAATGAAGCTAAATATATCTACTCGATGCACCAGGAAGTGCCTTATAAAAAATTAAGCAAGTTCTATTTATTTCTCACCTCAATATTCAGATCTCATATTCATATCAAATCTCATATTCAGATTAGATATACATAATGTGTGTGTGTTCATACAAACATTGTCATGTATTTTTCATATTACATGGCAAAGAGATTTTTATAATGGTTACTAATTCAGTTTGAGCCTAACAGTAACTTTAGGTGCATAAAAGGGACAGAATGGCATAAATTTTACTTTTAATTCACAGGAACAACTCCTCCTGCTTGTCAAATAATCCTTTGCAGATATCAATCATTCTTAAATTTTTCATTTAAGGACCCAAGATGAAAACTGTGTGTACTATACACAGAAAAATGTAGACACCCAATTTAACAAATTTAACATACAATTTCAGAAGAATTTCTAACCATTTGTTTTCCATCCACAAATCCTGCAGGGTCCAGAAATTCCAAGTTACAAGCCCCTGACCTGGTAAATGAATGTAATGTAAAGCTTAGAAAACTAAAACAATACCCATGATGTTACTGACTTCGGTATAACATTAAATAATATTAGGTGTCCTACTCTGTGGAAACCCTTGTAGCATAGTGGTTAAGAGTTTTTTGACTGCTAAGAAAAAGGCCAGCAGTTTGAATCTACCAGGCGCTTCTTGGAAACTCTGTGGGGCAGTTCTTCTCTGTCCTATAGGGTAGCTATGAGTAGGAATCGACTCAATTGCAATGGGTTTTTTGGGTCCTACTCTGTATGGCAAATTCATTTTAAGATTCTTCAAATTGTTGCAGAATCATTAAGAATCTATTATCACCCAAAACTGTACCAAGCACTGTATAAAGCATACACATATCTTTGAAACTTTTGGAGAAATCTATAGCAAATGCTGAATTGTTGCCTACATTAAGTAACTCACATGACAGAAGACTTATAAAAAGTTAGTCACATATCTTACAACACCTTCTTATAAACTGATGGAAAAAAATGTAATCTTCTGGGGTGCTAATTATTGGTAGATTCCCTTAACAAAATCCAGGAAATTATAATTTTCCAAAATCAAGTTTTGTTTCCTTTCATGCTTTATGTTGTTTCATCTAATATTCAATCATTTATTGATTTCAGTAACAACCAGAAAGAACAAGTATGAAGTGGAGAAGAAGGCAAAAATTTTCTAGTAATCTAAACTCACGTAGACTCAGTCCAAAGAAAATACATGCAGTATAAAACTAATCCAAAACAAATCAAGTAGTTCTTTCTTCTGCTCTTATTTGAATTAAAAGAAAAGAAAAAAAAAACCAAACCCATTGCTGTCCAGTCAATTCCGACTCATAGCGACCCCTTAGAACAGAGTAGAACTGACTCATAGGGCTTCTGAGGAGCAACTGGTGGATTTGATCTGCTGACCTTCTGGTTAGCAGCCCTAGCTCTTAACTACTGTGCCACCAGGGCTCCCTTAATTGAATATGCAAGTAATAAAGGATCATCAACACTATGCATTGGTATTTACTCTCTGTTTACTATCGAAAATATCTGGTCTGAACAAAGAATATTTGTATCTGGTAAATATAACAAATATGTCCAGAAATGAATCTAAATAAATATTGTCTAAAATTTAATTTTTGGAAATTTTAACATTAAATATTAAGTTAACATGCAAAATAAACTTTTGATAACTCACATCAAAATAATCAGAAAAAAACTTTGAATTTTATCTTTAATTGTGTAAAACAATGGTCCTTGTTGTTGTTGTTCTTAGGTGCCATCTAGTTGGTTCTGACTCATAGCAACCCGATGTAAAACAGAACAAAACACTGCCTGGTCCTGTGACATCCTCACAATCATTGCTATGTTTGAGCCCTTTGTTGCAGCCACTGTGTCAATCCATGTCGTTGAGTTTTCCTCTGTGTCACTGATCCTCTACTTTACCAAGCATGATGTCCTTCTCAAGGGACTGTTTCCTCCTGATAACATGTCCAAAGTACTTGAGACTAAGTCTTGCCATTATCACTTCTAAAGAGCATTCTGGCTGCACATCTCCCAAGACAGACCTGAATGTTCTTCTGGCAGTCCATGGTATATCCAATATTATTTGCCAGCATCAGAATTCAAAGGCATTAATTCTTCTTCGGTCTTCCTTATTCATTGTTCAGCTTTCCATGCATATGAGGCAATTGAAAACATCATGGCTTGTGTTAGGTGAACCTTAGTTCTCAAATTGACATCTTTGTTTTTTAACACTTTAAAGAGATCTTTTTGCAGCACACTTGCCCAATGCAATATGTTGTTTGACTGCAGCTTCCATGGGCATTGATTTGTGGATCCAAGTAAAATGAAATCCTTGACAACATCAATATTTTCTCCATTTATCATGATGCCACTTATTGGTCCAGTTGTGAGGATTTTTGTTTGTGTTGAGGTGTAATCCATACTGAAGGCTGTATTCTTTGATCTTCATCAGTTAGTGCTTCAAGTACTCTTCCTTTTCGGCAAGCAATGTTGGTTGTGTCAACTGCATATCACAGGTTGTAAATGAGTCTGTCTTCCTCCAATCCTGATACTGCCTTCTTCCTCCTATAGTCTGGCTTCTTGGATTATTTGCTCAGCATACAAATTGAATAAGTATGGTGAAAGGATACTACCCTGACACACACCTTTTCTGCTTTTAAACCACTCGATAGCCCCTTGTTCTGTTGGGACAACTGCTCTTGGTTTGAGTACAATGATTCTAGGCTATACCAAGGGATATTGTAGTCTGGCATGATACTCTTACCCAGACTGAAAGTGTAGGGTGAGAAATAAGCAGAGCATTTTAATATTAGAGTCCCTGCATTTGAAAAGTCAATACAGTTAGCAAAGTAATAGCAGTCACAAGAATCAGAATTTTTGAGACAATAGGATCTCTAGGCCTGGTTGTCTTTGGTGAGAGCAATAGGTGTTCAAGCCTCTTTGAAATAAGGATGGAGGGGATCTGGCTGCAGATAAAAAGGATTTAAAAACTTGTTCATGAAACAAGAATTCAGTTCTAACACGATAAAGAAACAAATATGGGTAGAACCCCTGGATCCAAGTTTATAAGTAATAGTCCCAAGATTCCCCAATCAGTGATTACGGCTATTAGGTCAAGAAAGTGAGATACACCACATTGAAGACTTTGTATTGTTGCCTATCTCTCCACTAGATGGTAGGCTATTAAGAACAGATTTTGTGTTTTATTTTTAACTTTGTCACTTTAGGATCTAACAAAATGCCTGACACAGAGTAAGAAGTCAACAAATGTTTGCTTCACCAATAAACGGCAACTTTCATGATAAAAAGATTGTGTGTTTGCAGATTCACCAGTTTTAAAGCCATCTTAAATGATAAATATTCAGATATTTATACAAAAATGTTAAAGGATTTCCCATATCACACAGTTCCTTAATTAAAAATGTGGCCCTAGAATCCAGACTTGTAATGCAATACACTTAGCTATACTTTTTGATATCTAAATGTACATAACATAAGCATGTATTTTATGAGTCAATTTACAACTTATTAAGATATTATCAGGTGATATTAGCCTTCAAGAAGTTTGTATATTCCTTCTGGAGTTAATGATGGAATCACATACAACACAAGATAAGAATCCAGTTGAGAACTCAGCTCTCAGTTTCCTTCTGTGTAAAATAAGGGGGTTACTTTTGATGCTTTCTTGCTTACTAAGCACATTTAGAGCTCTTTATTTCTACAGCTCTACTTTCTATGGCTTTATTTTGGTCAATGGAATTTGAAGCTCATTATAAAATCCATATTAAAGCAAGCACTTGGTACTTGAGCATCATACTAGTTGTGTTTTTTTTTCTCTTGAAAATTATGGTAAAGAATCTGGATGCTATTGGTGATAAAACTACCTATTCTGAATCATTCAATTCTACACAAAATAGATAATACATTCCTTTAAGATTTTGTCTTTGTTTGGCAAAGTTTCTATTCTCTGCTGATTTATCTGTGTATGCCCTATTGGTAGATGGGAGTATTCTCAGAGGAGTCTTTTTTTTTTCTTTCAATTTTTGGCATCTTGGTGAAAAAAATGAGTGTTTCAAACTATGTTTGAAGTAGAGTCCTTTAACTGTCAATCTATTCAGCATCAATATTAGCTCTAAAGAAATAACATATTTCATTTTTATAACTTAAATCATGATTTCCAAATAGAAATGTAGCAGAGTGTCTGAGGTAGAGAGGGGATGGTGTAAGATGTATTTATCAAGGAAGATACAGGTGAAAAAAGGTTAAGAGACCCTGCAACAAAGAAAAATTATCTGGACACCCTTGGAGATCTTTCATCAAATGGAAAAAAGAAAGTTTATAAAAATTAATTTATTAGAAAATAATGTAAATCTAGGACAAATGAATTTTAATAACAATTTTAAAAAATGATTAGTTAATTATAAATTCTAAAACTTGAAGTGGGCATGTTTGTGGTATAATATTAAGACTAATATTCAAAAAATGAGAGAGAGCTGAGTTCAAGTCCCAGCTGTCAGTAAATTATTGGGTCCTTTGTTATTCTGAATTTCAGGTCTGTTATGTATAAAATAAAGGAGCTAGACTAAATGCTTGCTAAGGATCATTAAAGTTCTCTTACTCTATAAACCAAAACTAAACCAGCTGCCATCAAGTTCATTCTGACTCATGGCAACCCCTTGTATGCTGAGCAGAAATGCTTCCCATAGGGTTTTCGTGGCTGTGACCTTTGGAAGTTGATTGCCAGGCCTTTCTACTGAGACAACTCTGGGTGGGTTCAAACTGCCAACTTTTCTGTTAACAGCCAAGTGCTTAACCATTTGCATCACCCATGGAACTCTACTAAATTTTTATATGTCATTTTTTGTAAAAAGTGTTTTATAGCCTCCGTATCAAAAAAAAAAAAAGCACTTTCTACATGAGGAATGATCACTACAATTGTTTTTTATAACTAGAATCTAGTCCCCAAGTCTCTGGCCGACAGACTAGTATATATCAGTCTTAACCAGGGCCGCATTTTAGAATCATTAGTGGACAGTCTTCAACCTTGAAGCCCTTATTCATTAGACCTAATAGTGAACCTGAGCCTGTGTAGTTTGAATCTCTCTCCCACTGATTTTCATATGTATCCCTAATTAAGAACCTCTGCTCCACATTGTCTTTTTTATTTTTTTGAATTTTTGGTTTTTTTCCCCAGGTTGTTTTTGACAAAGTGTTTCTTGAGTTTAGGCTGCAAAGACCTAAGATAACAAGGGAAACAAATGCGAAATTGTAACTGATCTCAAAAAAATTTTCTTTCCTATTCCTGTGTGGATAAACCCAATCTTACTTGTGACTTCCAATTGATCAGAGCTCACAGACCTTAGATATTATTATTATTTTTTTTTTTTTGGCTGAATCTGTGCCAGTAAAGATAGGAAATAAGAGCTCAGTTAACACTGAGAAGGAAGGGACAGATAGATAGGTGGATGGATGGATAGATATATAGATGGATGGTGGATGGATGAATGGATGAATGGGTGGATGGAAGGAAGAAAGGATAAAGGAAGGAAGGGGAGAGGAACACACACATATATTTTAAATTATACATGCTTAAATACAGTGTGTAGGTACATAAAGATAAGTTAGTACTAAACCTTTAATCTCTGTTATCTTCTGTTTCCTCCTCTAGATCCACCCTCCACCTTTTTCAACATTCTCCTCCTTGCTTTCTTCTCCAGGAGCCTGACTTAAAGGAACTATAATAGTTTTTGTGGCTGCTGGCTCCCAGTTGAGTTTGACTAATGGGTAGCCCTGGTAGGACATCAGAGAAAGAGAGGAGTGAATTCAGGGTACTAACACCCTGGATCACTCCTGAAAAGGTCGTCCTCAGCTGGCTGTGTCCCTTGACTAAATGTCACTGATCCTCTTGAGCCAGCAAACTCTGAATGCTCTTTGCTTCCCAGTTCTGGTAATCACTCCCTTTGTTCGTCTCATGAGAGAAAAGAGGGGTAGTAACAACTCAGATAGGACTGCCCGCAGGTTACCACCAGCCTGGAGTTTTCTTTGCATTCACACTTTGTAAGTAAAAACCAAAACCTTTTGCCAGTCGAGTCCTTTCTGACTCATAGTGACACTATAGGATAGAGTAGAACTGCCCCATAGGGTTTCCAAGGCTGTAATCTTGGAAGGTTGTTTTCTTGGCAGGCTGAAAGCAGACTGCCAAATCTTTATCCCATGGAGCAGCTGGTGGGTTTCAACCACCGACCTTTCAGTTAGCAGTTGAGCTCTTAACTACTTCGCCTCCAGGGCTCCAAGCCCTTCTGGAATTATCCTATTTTGAGTTATCTGTTTCCTATTTACTGTGATCTTGACACATACAATCTCTTATATAAAAGACACCTTTGAGAATCTTTGGTTAATACAGAGAAAATAGAATGCTTTAGTTTCTAAAAAGCTCTACTGCTGCTAAAACAGTCTAAGTAGCTGAGGAAAAGAGGAAAAGAACGATAGGTTAAAAGTGGTGTTAAAATTAAAATGGTAGTGGATATGAAAAAAACAGGATGTTGATCTGATCTATGATACGGAAAAGAAGTGAGGCAATGTGAATTTCAAATGAATACAAACACCAAGCCACAATGCTAAGGCCGATAGTGCTTCTTATGTGTGCCCCAGAGAGACCTGATCTGTGATATTGTGTTCATCTACAGGCGCTTCATTAAAGGCAAATATAGGCAAGCTAGAAGGAGTTCATAGAGGAATAACAAAATGATAAAGAGTGCTGGAGGATTGACATGTGAGAACAGATTAAAAAGATGAAATCACTTTGCTTTAGTTAAGTGGTGACTAAGGGGGAACCTGTCAACTGTCTACAATTATGTGAAGGTTATAAACTCCAAAAGAAAGGCAGTGATTACTAGGAATCAAGGGAGTAGTGCTCTGTTTAAAGAGACAAATTAAGAAGGGAAAAGTTTAGATCAGATAACAGGAACATTTTCTAATGGAGAGCTATTTTATATCTTTTAAAAAGACAAAAAAGTTGAAAATCATATTATAATATATATGTAAATTTTCTATAGTGTATCTGTTTACCTATCTACCTATTTTTATCTATCTAAAAACAGGTTGTGTTTTTTTTCTTATCTATCTAGCCATCCATCCACCTACATACCTACCCACCCATGGCTCTTAGAAATCATCCTCCCACAATCCAGGAATAAAAAATAATGATTACCATTCCTATTGGTTTTGTATGGTATTTAACAAGCATGTCATTTAATTGTTAACTTTGCTTATTAACAGTTAAAAACTATGAAGTTTAGAAAATTTGAGCAACATTCCAAAGTTTACCCAACTAGTCAGTAGCAGAGCCAGGATATGAACACAGGAGTCTTTACCTGTGCCCCTGCTTATAACCACTGGGTGGTTAAATTATTTTAGTATGTTATTAGATCTTTAAATTTTTGCATTATTCTATTATTTACACGACTGTATGGATTATTTTGGAAACCCTGGTGGCATAGTGGTTAAGTGCTACGGCTGCTAACCAAAGAGTCGGCAGTTCAAATCCACCAGGCGCTCCTTGGAAACTCTATGAGGCAGTTCTACTCTGTCCTATAGGGTCGCTATGAGTCGGAATCGACTCAATGGCACTGGGTTTGGTTTTTTGTTTTTTTATGGATTATTTCACTGGTTCGGAATTGACTCGACGGCAACAGGTGTGCATGTGTGTGTATGAAGTATTTTGTTACTCATTTCCTTGACTAAATTTATACTTCAAGTACCTTGGACTAAGGCTACTTGTGGTCATTAAGTTTTCAAGGGATAGTCATTCTCACAGCCATTTCCCACTCTTGAACAATTCAAGTGGTCACCACCCATTCTAGCTATGTGGGTGAAGTACTGCCCACATAATTTTATTTCCCTATCCTTCGAGATACTACTCATTTACAATTTTGAAAAATAATTTTTCAATCCACTACTTTTTGCAATTCAAATTATCCAATAAGTTACAGCATATTTATAAAGTTGTCACGTGAAAGAAATTACGCTATTGGGTTTTCTCTCTTTTTAAATTACTTGCTTCTGACACTTTATATTTTTTAATTCAATTTAATTTACTTAATTCTAAAGATATTTCAGAAGAAAATCAAGCTCAAGTCTCAACTTCCCCAATTGCAGCTCTCCACCAACAACAGTTTCTTTTGTATCCTTCCAGGAATTTTCTGTGCACATATCTACGCACACTTTTTTCTTTATTAACTTTTTATCTTGGGTATCTTTCCATATTAGCATACATTATGCTACTTCATCCTTTTAACAACTGTAAAACATTCTGTTGTATGGGTGGAACATTATTCATCCAGTCCCTTGATGGATACTTAAATCACTTTTTATCCAGACTTTGTAAATAAACAATTTTGTTATAAACATATTTCTACATATATGTTTGAATACTTAACCAATACTGATGGGCAAATTTCTATTTGGGGCACGTCTGGGTCAAAGCATACATGCATTTAATTTTAATAAGTTTTTGCCAAGTTGCTATCCCCAAAGTGGGTTTTACATTTGCACAAAATAAAAAAAAAAAAAATTTTTTTTTTTTTATATATGAGAGTACAAACAGACTACTAACACTTTAAAACTCACACCAAACTCCAAATGCTATGTTACCAACTTCTGCTGTGAGGGTATAAAATGGTGATTTTTCTGAAGATGAACAGTTTATTCTACATAAATATTTTACTGATGGGCCAGGCTCACCTTTGTCTGAAAATATTTTCAAGCCAATAAGACATTACTGATGTGTATTTTCCCATGGTTTAATGAAAAGAAACCTACTATGTTTAAAATAACAGATCTGACTAATTCTTTTGTTTAGACTTTGGCTTATGCTAGTTCTTCCACCTGGAAAATGTACCCCACCCCAACTCAGCCCTGCCTACCCTTCTCTGGTTTATTCCAGCGATACCTTCCCCATTTAAATTGTGTATCTTCCTTCTAAATTCCCAGCACTTCTACATAACTCTTTAATAGTTCACATTTCACATTATAAGTCCCTGATAAATCGTAGCCATCCTAGGCTCTGGGTATTTTCACCTCTATAAATGTTCTTATCCTCCTCCCTCTTCTTTTGCCCATTCCAATCAGTTAATGTAGTTTAAACTACATACTAAGAATTGTGATACTACTTTTATTTTCTGTTAAACGTTCCAAGTTTTATTTTTAATATCAACTGATGAAATAATATGTTTATTTTAAAGTACAGAATTTTTAACACAGCAAAAGTGATTTTAAAATGTCTCATTAGAATTTAATTCACATACAAATGCAGCTTTAAAAACTAGGGGTTAAATCTGAAACATGCTGGCGAGAGTAACATGGATGCTATCATATTAAAGGCCTTCGGAGGCAAGCTAGCATAGTTTACACACCATCGGACCTATTTATAGAGCTGACTCCTTTTTGCAATGTCAACTGTAACATTATACTTATTTTAAACCACAGTATCTCAAATATCAGCCTCTACTAGTTGTACAGTTCTCTCTTATTTGATACCAGAGAGCCCAATGGAGCCTTCTGAAGCAACTAGTCAAATTAGCAAAGATAACTTTTTAGAAGTTCCTAATTTATCCGATTCTCTTTCTGAAGATGAAGAAGTTAAAGCTACTTTCAAACCTGGTTTCTCCCCTCAACCAAGTAGACGAGGTTCTGATTCTTCTGAAGACATGTGCATGGACACCCCATCTTCAGGTACGAGAAGAGTTTCATTTGCTGATAACTTTGGATTCAGTCTTGTGTCTGTTAAAGAATTTGATTGCTGGGAATTACCAAGTAGTTCAACCAATTTGGACTTAAATAAGGACATTTTTCATACAGAAGAATATGTTTTATCTCCACTATTTGATTTGCCTTCTTCAAAAGAAGATCTTATGCAAAAACTTCAAGTACAGAAAGCAGTACTGGAATCAACTGAGTGTCTTCCTGGGTCTACAAGTATGAAGGGAATTATTCGAGTTCTGAATATTTCTTTTCAGAAGTTAGTTTATGTGAGAATGTCCTTAGATGACTGGCAGACATACTATGACATCTTAGCAGAATATGTCCCTAATTCATGTGATGGTGAAACTGACCAGTTTTCCTTTAAGATTTTGTTGGTTCCTCCTTATCAAAAAGATGGCAGTAGAGTTGAGTTTTGTATACGTTATGAAACTTCTGTTGGTACATTTTGGTCAAATAACAATGGTGTAAATTATACATTGGTTTGTCAAAAGAAAGAACAAGAGCTGGAACCTGTAAAACCTAAGGAAGAAGTATCTAGTAGACACATGAAAGGCTGCTTAAAGGTAAAATCAAGGTGAGAATATATCTTCCATTTTTTACTATTCATAATATGAAAGCTTTTTTAATGTCATTCTTTGTTTGAAATGTTCTAAGAAATAGCCAATCTATTTTAAAATATTCTGCTTGCTATGTAAAAAACAATGGTGCTAAGATTTAACAAGGTCAATGCTATCCAAATAATAGCACTGTATTATACCTCCTTCAAACATGAGAAAAAAATACAGGTATAATGTAAGAGATGGGAGGGAGTACATGTGTATATTATTTGTCTAATGACTTATAAATTGCTTAAGCTCAAATCATGAAATCTAGATGCTTCACATGTAAAAGCAGTTTTTGGACAGTGGAAATATGTTTATTTTCAGTGGTTTTTAGATGTCTATGTTCTACTTTGAAATATTTCTGATTAATATAGAAACTGTGTCTCAATAGGTTCCAAGTGCTCAGAAATTTGTTGACCTCCCTCAATAAACTTCCTAATGACCGATTAAGTCACACAGGGATGTTTTGTGTGATACCTGCTAAGTTAAATCGTAAGAGCTAGGACTTTACTGAAAAACCAATAGAAAAACATAAGTCTTTTGTATGTAATGTGTGAAATCCACATAAAACTTTATAATTTATAATCAAATTTAACATTATTGAAAATAAATTGGTATGTTTAGTAAAAGTAAATGGAACAAAGTAAAAAAAAAAAAAAATGACCCAAATAGAAATAAAGGTACTCAGTTATGTAGATTAGGGATTTGAGATGTAACCCCTCATTAGTAACCTTGATCTCCTGTTAATATGAAAAATAAAGAAACCTGGAGCTGAGGTTCAGTGGGCTAATTTCCATGACACTAGGTTAGCAGATAAACCACCCTGGAGGTAATAGAGCTTTTCTGTACTTCAGAATGTCCCAATAGGAAATTCCCCATTGCTCCACCAGCCACAGGCAAATGTTTGATTATTCTTTGGCTGGTCCATCCTAACTGTCCTTAAATCCAAAAATTCTAGTAACTATACCAAAAATAGTGGCATACGGTAAAAAGGGAATCAAGACAGCCAGATTCTACGTATAATTCAATGACACTGGAAAAGTTTTTAGCAGGTTTATGCTTTAATGCCTTGATCTATTACATGACAACAAATAATACCTTCCAAATTTCTTATTCCGACACATTAGTGAATAAAATATACCAAACCAAACCCGCTGGCATTGAGTGGATTCCAACTCATAGCGAACCTATAGACAGAGTAGAGCCGCCCCATAGGGTTTCCAAGGCTATAAATCTTTACGGAAGCAGAGGGCCCTACCTTTCTCCCACAGAGTGGCTGATGGGTTCGAACTGCTGATCTTTTGGTTAGCAGCTGAGCACTTAACCACTGTACCACCCGGGCTCATCAAAATGCAATATAGGTGAAAGCAATTCAATCTTATAAAATATTTCTATTTTCATTATCCTTTTAAGTCATTTCAAATATTGCCTTAATTAGCTTTGTGAATTATGGCGAATTTCTAAATCCAAATCAAGCCTTTTCAGATTTTAATTGATGCTATTAAGAAAGGTAATATAATCCTAATCTCCATGTATGTTAAAGTAATAATCTATATGCTTATGAAAATTTTAAGCTACATATTAGCTATCCTGACAAAATAAATTCAACATTATTTAACACAACTAATTTATTCACATACACATACACAGATTAAATACTTTTCAGAGGAGATAATCATCAGTGAATATCTATTAAACATGTCACGACTTCTCTATATGTTATAGAAAAGCAGAGCTTAGGGAAGACAGACTTCCTGTCAAAAAGCTCATAAAAGAAGTTGAGTTTAATCGGATTTTTCTGCAAGTTAAAGATACTTTAAAATTACAAGCAATACACTGTAAACTATGGTATAGATAGGGAATTCCTTTTATAAAAGAAACTTGGTTTGATATCAACAACAGAGAATGGACAATTTATAGGCCTAATCTTCTAGCCCAGTCATGATATTATTGAAACTTCTCCTAGTATGAGATATGTATTACTATCTATATCCACACACACATTTGTATTCAGAACAGTAATCATCAAATTCATAGCGGACACCATTCAAGTTATAATATTGCTTTGGGGAAAAACCTGAGAAGAACTAAACCACAAAATGGTCTAAAGGCCTGTAAAGTTTCCTAATGAGTTATAAAAATGGAAAAAATCTCTCTCCTTGAAAACCACAAATACATTTTCTGCACTTCTATAACTTAAAAATGACCAACATAATTCAAACCACATTTTGAAAAAAGCATTTGCCTCTGGAGGAGACTTTCTGTGCTGAGTTTCAGTCCAACATGAATTTTTACATCTGATTTATATACCACTCAAAATGGAGTGTATAAAGGAAATCCTGACAGATCCTTAGAACAGCATGTGCCATAATAGAATATTTATACAGCTTTTCCATGATATAATTTATATGCAATAGGGTTTCAAATATTCCTAAAACTCACACAAGAGAGCATTATCAAATTTCTAAATGAATATTGCAGTTGGATTTCATTGTGAAGAATTTGGTTAGGGAAAAATAGCACACCTTGTTAATGTTATTTTATAAAACGTGTACTTGGCTAAAATAAAAATAAATTCATACTTATTTTATCAAAAAAATTATAGTTTGTAAAATATCCCCCTCCCCAATAGTCACAGAATCTAAATGAATTTTTCTCAAGTATTTACCCAATCCTTACGTAGCTTAATTTGGAGCTATTTCTTCCAGAAGAGAAATACCAAAGAGAAATGTGTGTTATTTTTTTTTCTTCATACATCCAAGTAGATTAATAATAGTGTATAGCATAAGTCACAGTTAAAATAAAATTAGGCTGTCCTAGTGTAGGCTATAACATCTAACTTCAATTTCTCCTAATACCAAAGTTCATTTACTATGGTGGTGTCTGAGATTGTATCTCCCTAATGTGTCAATAATCCCTCATAATAAGTACAGAACAAACTGTGGCAACACATTTAGCGAGGCAGGATTTCTGTTATGTCAATCACCCATCTAGGCACTATACCTTGTCTATAGAGATTTTTTTTTAAGGTCAGAGTTTGCAAATCTCCACATTGGTGTGGGTTCTCTATTTTCTGTTGATACTTGTTAGTCTATGCTCTTTGGACAGAAATAAATATCTAGAGGGAGCAGTTTGTAACTCTTGGGCATGTGACTGAGAGTGACCCAAAGGCATTCAATTGCTCTGAAAGGCATGCATCATGAGATACTTGTTAAGTGTCATCACATATGTGGCACCGGGGTACGTGCTAACAAACAAACTAAACAGTCTTTGGATCTACACTCTGTGGGTTTTATTTAAAAATAAATGACACCGATATAAATTACATTACACATATATGAACAAATGAGCTAAAAATAGCATTTAGAAGCAATATAACCTTAACATTAAAATTATGGGCTTCAGAGTTAGACAAAACTGGGTTTGTGTCCAAGCTCCCCACATGCTAGCTAGCTATGTGATCTTGAGCCACTTAAGCTTGGTTGGTTTTCTCATCTGTTTATTGGGAATCATAACAGCACTGCCTCATGCTATGAGATTTACATGAGATAATGCATATAAACTTTTTACCTAGTGTCTAGCACATAGTAAGTTCTCAGTAAATGTTAACTGCTGTAAAATGACAAGGCCAACCCTAGATTTAGATGGGTCAGAAAAACCCTAGAATTGCTCAACCAGTCCCCAAATCCCTTTCCCCTTTCCTTTTAGGGATCTTGAATTTCTCTTTGTCTCCTAAGGGATTTTAGTCAACAAGCAAAACTAATCAGACTATATGTTTTAATGAGAGGTGTCTCACCTTATAGCTGGAACATCTCAAAACTGGAAGAGATCTCAGTGACCACTAAAATTTCTACCTTTAATAGATGAGAAATAGAGGCCCAGAGAGGAAAGGAAGAAATAAGGCCTTAACTCTGGTGTTGAACAAACGTGCCTGTTAAACTCAGTAGTAAAATATATCCTTATCACCTATGTGGCCATGGACTTGTTACTTTACTTCCCAAAGCCTCATTTTATGCATCTGTAAAATAGGGGTAACGATGCCAGATGTTATGATTAAAGTAAAATGAGATTGTTTTTAAAGCTTCTAGTAGTGTTGAGCGTAGATAACATAATCATCAAGTCAGCTATCGTAATTATCTTCATCATTACCAAATCTTGTGTAGCTAATTAATTTTCTGATTCTTGGACTTGCATTATTTTTCCGTACTTCATAGGTTTCATTGTTCAGATTCCAAAGTTTGTTCAACAAATGTTTATTGAGAGTGTGTGTCAGGTGCTGTGTTAGGCACTGGTATTGAACTGAGAAACATGGCTGGAAACAAGATCCTATGAAAAAGAGGCCCCAAGGGAAGAGGTCTTACAGTGACAGGCAGGCAGGACAGGAGAGAGAGAAAACAACAAACCGTCTCAGATTCTTTGGGCATATAATGGAAGACATGGATAAAAAATGAAATAAAACAGTTTACATTACACTTTAGGTTTTCTAGAATATGTGATGTATAACTGACCTTGAATGCTGGCCAGGGGAATGTCTTTTTCAGCACCTTTTTTTCTTTTTCCCTTCCCGCCAGCTGCTAAATGTATGTTCTGAACCATTGGGTACACAGGTAGACTTCATCTGGGTTTATATTTTATTGAGTGAAACCAATTTATTATTTTAAGAAACAACATCGTATAAGTGTGTGATGGTATTTATAACTTGGCCAGGTAAATGCAAATAAATTCCTGAAAGATCGTAATGCCGAAGGAGGAAATGGATTAGTCTTCAATTTTTCTACCTGAGAGAGAGAATCAGGCACATTCAGGAATGGAACAGAGAGAAATCCTTTATAAAGCATGATTTTAAGAATACCGGAAGTTTATCTTTCAGGGTGGTAAAATCATTGAAATGAGGCCAAGAAAAGCATTGGAAAATGGGACAAAATATGCAGCCATATTGCATGCTTCAGTCAGAGCCATTGGTTTGTAAGACTTCCTTAATTTACATTTACAGTATACTCTGGGGTCCTGGAAAAAGTCCAAATAGGTGTAAATAGCCCCATGAGGCTGCTGGGACCTAACGTATTCCATAACTAACTCGTTTTGAGTCCACACTAACTGTGGAAGCCAGGTCGGTTTAAGAGGAGAGACCTCTGGCAAGGCCGTATGGAAACATAAAACACAGCTGCATATGACCTGTCAAGAGGACTGTTTAGAAGCTGCCAGCTGGTTGACAGCAAGAAGCCAAGCAGCTTAGAGTTTCCTTGGAGATACACCAGGGCTTCGTGGCTGCCTGGTTTAGTGGGAATCCATACCCTTATGAGTATGACTTTCCTCAGGGTAGTTTTGAACCTTTGCTGAGAGAAGAGGAACAAGAGGGATATCATCACTCAGGGTTTCTCTCAAGCTCTAGCTAAAAGGAGTCACTATGGATGCCATGCTCCAGATGGGTCCTCTGGAATCTCAATGAGCCTAACTTCCCTGCAGACATCCACACGCTGTCTGTAGAAGTGGAGCAGGTCCAAGGACTCTGAGCCAGATAAGTTCCAGGCCAAAAAAAAAAAAAAAAAATGATAGCACCATTGTGAAGTGGGACAACTTAGCTTTTGACCATCTTCCAACTCTGCTAACTGTGACTCTTGTTCCTGTTCCATGTTTTTACCCCAACACCTCAGCAGGAAAAACTTAGCGGAAGTGACCTCAGGGGAAGTCATCTGAGGTGGGCCTGATTCCATTGCCCTCTTAGACTTTGAAGACCCTCTATGCTTTTAAACTCTGATACCTCACTTTGTAACCTTGCCTGAATCGACTCGACGGCACTGGGTTATATATAATTTGTATATATATAAATATATATATAATATAATAAGAACATATATACGTATATATACATACATATATGTGTATACCTTTTTTTTTATATATATATATATGGTATGTGTGCATATCCCATTGCTGTCTAGTGGATTCCAACTTACGTGTTACAAAGTAGAACTGCTCCACAGAATATTCTTGCCTGCAATCTTTATGGAAGCAGAACTTCAAGACTTTCTTCCTCAGTGCTGCTAGATGGGTTCGAACTGTCACTCTTCTTTTGGTTAGTAGTGGGGAGCAATCCATTTGTGCCACCCGAGAACCTTCGGACAAATATACAAAGGGATTATCTCTATCTTACACTCAGTTGAGGTCAGTTGCACGAAGGGGATTTGACTTTGAACTGAGACAATAGATAATTTTAGAGCAGAGAGCGCTGTAGTGTACAAAGCAGATTTGAGTACAGAACCATGGTAAAGGCTCCATAGAACCATGGGGACTTGGGGGCCTAGAGTGCTTCAGTGTGTGTGTGGGGCGGGGTGGTTGGGAAGGGGGAATTTAAAAAAAACTGTGAGGTAATGGAAACAACAAGGACTTTAAAATAAGGCAGTCTTGGGATTTTCCTTGGCATGGAGTTGCCATGAGTTGAGGGTGACTCGGCAGCAGCTAAGAACAACTGTGTGAATTTATAAATTACATTTTTTATCTATTTTATTCGGTCGTACAATAAGGACAATATTTATTTGCCAGAGTCAGCTATCTTAGTTGCTGACACTTTATAAATACTCAAAATGACAGTATAGTTGGCAAAACCAAAAGCAAAAACGAAACCCCTCAAACCCATTGCCGTCAAGTCGATTCCGACTCATAGTGACCCTATAGGTGGCAAAGGTGGCAAATCCCATGTTTTAAAATCTTGTTTATGGCTAGTTCTGTGCTCAAGAATAATGGAGCAATGCTTTTTTTCCTCATTATTATTCCTAATGCCAGGACTCAGGCTAATACAAATAATTTCAAATTACTTATGTTATGAGTATAATAAGGTTTTGGACACTAATGAGAGAACCTAACTTTTATGGCATTACTTCTATGGGCAAAAATGATTTCTGAATTCCAACAACTCCTGGATTCCAAGAATCTTTTGGAACATCACCTGGTCATAAATTGAAGATTATGTATTTCTTTAAAGCTAAACTACAATGTGTTTCTTCTTAAGATAAAATTTTATGTGGAAACTAAGAAAATTGAGAGTTGATTAACTAGCCTTCAGTGTTAATGGTTGGAACTTGAAGCCATTAATTTGTTTTACCTTATAATAAAATGCATTTGAGTTGTAAGAAAAAACATTTAAAAAATATGGTCTTTACTCTGTGAATATGTGCAATGATACTGTTATTTTGAGGGTCACGTTTACTATTTTCACCCACTCTTTGTGCCTGAGTAATTGTCTTCTAAGGTACTTGGTATTTTAAGTAGAACTTTTGGCTGCCTTTGTCTCCGCAGCTCTATCTATCCATATATGTAGCTATCTTACTGTTTCACATTTCATCAGCCTCTCATTCAAAGGAGAAGAAAAATCAGGATGATTTCATGGAAATATTTCATGGAAATAGTATGGCAACTTGACTTCTTATTAATTAATGGCACTGGACAAATACTAAGGGAAGAAGAAAAGAGTTGCTGAAGGTCCTAAATATCTGTTGATTTCAAATTGGACACATTTTGGTTCTTTTGGCCTAAATAACTAAATTGTTTGCAAGAATTCACTGTATCGGTCGCATGTATCTATAAAGAGAAAATGGAATTAAAGCTTATGTAACTCTTTTCCTCTAAAAAAAATAAACCATTCCATTTTGGCCATTCCTGTATTTAAAGCATTCTGTTCCACACCACTGTATAAAAAAGGAAAAGCTCCTTAGGATATACCTCTCAAATCTTTTTGGGTTTTTATTCTGCTTCTGTACTAGTTCTATCTGGTTTAGCTGGCACAGTAGTATTATTATCTTTTATACAAATGATAACTGGTTTTGAAGTCTTAATCATGCCATCCTGCTGTTTAAAGATTTTATGACAAATAGAAATAAATTGCTAAATTGGATTGTTACACTGCATTGTTTAGTGACAGAGACCAATTGTACATTAAACAAATATGTCTCAGGAAATTTCAATACTCCCGTCTCCTCAAGTTATTCTGAAAATGGCCTGTCTGTGTTTTACATCCAGAGCTGTTCAAGTCACAGCTATAAATGGAATTCCAGCACGTGTAAGAAAATAATGATTGCCCTATGTACGGCTGTGGATTTGAAATTTTCTTACCCCTTTTGAAATTTTCAGTAGTAAAAAAGATCAAAATACCTCCTGAACCAATTTAGATTGATAAAGCATCCTGAATGATGAGACACAATTCCTGATTAAGTCAAACTGAACCCCTAGCCCATTTAATACTGATGCCATTCTGACTTGTTTCACAGAAATTGAGCCATGATGCAAACCTAACCTGCAACCCCAGTGCCGTCGAGTCGATTCCGACTCATAGTGACCCTATAGGACAGAGTAAAACTGAAAACCTAACCTATTGACTCTAAATAGCTAAGAGAATCCCAAAGTGATTTTCATTCTTAAAAAATTACTGTGGATGTCTTCACATGATTACAAATCACATAGGATTGCTTAGGTAAAATTCAGCCTCATGAGCCATATATGAAATGAAGCTGGACAAACTAATTATTTTACTAATATCTTCTTTTGAAGATTAGTGTTTGTAGATAATTTTATAATATATTAATGATATATATTATAATATTTGACATTATAATATATTTATATATTGTTATAACAAATATTTTAAGTATTTCCCCATAAAATAATTATATAAAAAAAGAAAAAACTTTATTTAGATTTTAAAAATCACGTTCAAGTACAACAGAAAAATGAATATTATCTTCACATATAATCTTCTATCAGTGGATAACATTATCGTGTTGAGTTTATAAAGTTATCATCATTGTTTCCCAATGTAACACAGCGCTTGATGATTTTGGAACGATTTTCATGGATCTACATTATTGTAGAAGAGACTGTGTAATTCCATACTTTGTTTCAGGCAAAATTATTCCAAAAACTACCCAAGCCAAATTGTTGTATATCTTCTTTGTAATCATCTCTTGGGGAGATGGGTTCTTCAGTAATTTGCTCTATCAGGAAGTTCTGTGTCTTTAATCTAGCGTTCCTTTACTCTGATTCTCAGTTGAATTAAATGTTAGAGTCCCTATCCTTATCTTTTAAGTTAAGCAGAATTATATTATTTCTGCCAGTGATTTCTATTTTCCATGTCAAATAACCCCAATAATTTTAGATTTTCCCCTTGAGGTCCTAACTAGTAAGCTAGCTTGTAGTGTTGTAATGCAAAGGTCAGAGAAGAAGAAAAACACATCATCAACTGAGTCCTCTTAAAGGGTAAATAATATAGTTGTTCCAAGGGCAAAGCACTGTCAGCGCTGATGTATCAGGGGCAGCCCAGTAGGTTAATAGCAGGCTAGCAAAGCAGCTCTCCCAATCCCTCCCTCTTTAGCTTTGAGTATCGTAGGTATTATTGAAATTGGAGGTTTTATTATAATGATTGCCCTTTCTATCAGAGCCAAAGAAGGGAAGGAGACTTCATTTTAAAAACTTAGGAAGTTAAAAGCACTTCAGATCATTTAGTTTAATCCTTACTCCTACCTAAAAAGACAGTTGTATTAGAATTTTTCAAAACCTGAGTCAGACAAATAATTGAGAACCATAGTTACACTATAGTCTTGGTACGTAATTTTTAAACAATATTTCCTTGAATAATGTACCTGTATACACTAGACATTGAGAGGACAGAATAAATTAAATTTTGATGAAAATCATATGTGATGTAGACGAATTGAAGTTTAAATTGGCTGTTAGTGTACCTTTTTTGTAGAGAAAGTTAATACTGTGTACAAGAAGAATTCATTTGAATATATGTTGAATTTCTTGACTATGTTTAGTGTGTATTTGTCTGTACAATTTTCTCTAAGGCTCTTTGTTCTAACCAGTAAATATATGCAGAGGACTGATACAGCCAAGCCAGTTGATAATTTATTTAGAAAATTGAACATGAAAAGTAGTATAGGAAATACTGCACATTTATTAAATAGAAATTATTTTTAATGTACCTTTTTGTGGGAAAAAAACCACACACATACGTATCATTAGTTTTTTGCTTAAATTGGACCTCTTTTGTGTGTGTGTATGTATACAGATAGTAAATATAGTAAATAGATTGTTAATGTATTTCATATTTTGGATACCATTTCATATTTTCTGCATTAGTAATATTTCACTCAAAACTAAATTTGGTCAGCCAAGTTTTTAGACAATGACAGTTATGAAGATTCAAGGCATTTGAATACAAGTCTCATAAAACTCAGTTAGCTTATGGACTTCTACTCCTATTGTTGATCTATCCATATAATGGGACTGGCTTTTCACCTCTCATTGCTTTGTAGTGTTTCCTTTAAATTACCAGTATTTCAGGCAGCATTTTCCCGTGAAGTACCTATTCCTAGAGTACAAAATAAAACAACTTTTCTTATACAAAAGTGCTGCTGTTTGCAATGATTACATCTGATGCAATTTATTTATAGGCAAAATAATTAACATTTAGCAAAAAAAAACTTACTGTTTATAAGATGTTTTCATTTCTAGAAGGAAGAGGACTTTTGCCATACTGCGTTCTACATCTAGTCAGAATGGTGACAATGTTGGCATTTCTAGGCAGCCCTTACCCAGGGACTATTCTCTATGACCTTCACTTTGTATTTTATCACTTGGAATTTTTACATTAAAAAAATTACTTGTTTAGCTGTTATTGAGAATATACACAGCAAAACATATACCAATTCCACAGTTTTTGCATGTACAATTCAGTGACATTGATTACTGTCTTAGTTATCTGGTGCTGCTATAACAGAAATACCACAAGTGGATGGCTTTAACAAAGAGAAATTTACTCTCTCACAGTTTAGTAGGCTACAAGTCCAAATTCAGGACATCAGCTCCAGGGGAAGACTTTCTCTGTCGGCTCTGGAGGAAGGTCCTTGTCATTGATCTTCCTCTGGTCTAGGAGCTTCTCCATGCAGGAATCCCAGGTCCAAAGGATGCACTCTGCTTCCAGCATTGCTTTCTTGGTGGTATGAGGTCCTCTTGTCTCTCTGCTCGCTTCTCTCATTTATATATCTCAAAAGAGATTGGCTCAAGATGCAATCCAATTTCGTAGAATGAGTCCTGCCTCATTGACATAACTGCCACTAATCCCATCTTGTCAATATCGTAGAGATAGGATTTACAACACATAGGAAAATCACATCAGATGACAAAATGGTGGACAAGCACCCAATACTGGGAATCATGGCCTAGCCAAATTTGATACACATACATTTGGGGGACACAACTCAATCTATGACAATTACATTCTTTGAGTTATGCAACCGTTCTCTCTCTCCTTCTCTGAGTTGTTCCTCTTCCATTAATGTAAACTCACTGCCCCGTAAGGTTCCTATCTGATCTTTCAACTTTCTGCTGTCAATTTTATCCAATATAGGTAGTTCTCAAAAGAGCATAATGCTCAAGGCAGACGTTTTTTACAAGTTAAGCTAAGTTATTGTTTGGTTTTAAGAAGACTTCAGGGAATACTTTCAGTTTAAGATTTAAAGGGTAATAGTTTCAGGGGTTTTCCAGCCTTCACGGCTCCAGAAAACCTGGAGTCCATAAGAATTTGAAATTCTGCTCTACATTTTCCCCCTTTTGATCAACGTTCCTCTAAGGAATCCTTGATCAAAACCACAATGAGATACCGTTTCATTCCCACTAAGATTTAAAGGAAAAAAAAAAAAAAAGAATATTGGCGAGGATGCAGGGAAATTGGAACCTTTATCCATTGCTGGTGGGAGTGCAAAATGGTATAGCAATTGTGGAAAACCGTGTGGTGGTTCCTCAAAAAACAAAAAAATAGAACTACCACATGACCCAGCAATTTCACTCCTACATGTAATGTTTACATTTTACTATGCAGTTTTATTCGTTTGTGAAAAAACCCAAAACTTTTGTTATAGTGAAGCATTTCAGTTGACATTTAGGCTATTTTCAAAGAAGGTTCTGTGTCATTTACTACACTGACAGCATTAAAAAGTAATACAAAAAATCATGTGATTACATTTTGCTGGCCATAACAAAAGCTGGAAAAGAATATTTGAAATAACTTGGTTAAAGTCCAGGAATGCATCCCTTTAATTCTCAGGGCAGTTGTTATAGATGAAGAAACTGAGATTCAGAAATGCTAAGTGACTTTTCAAGGTACCCCACAGCAGAAGTGGGATCAGAGCCTATTCCATTTGATTTTAAACCCTCTCCCCACCCTCTCATCAATACTAATGCTGCCTTGCTAACTAACCTACTTGAACTGATAACTCTATTAATGTCAGTAATATAGCTGAACAGGGTTCAGAGGAGTTTATAGACTAAGACAGACTAAGAATAAAGGCTTGGCAATCTACTTCCAAAAAATCAGCCAATGTAAATTCTATGGAACACAACAGGTCTGATCCACCAACTTAGATCACAGGATAATGCAGGATTGGGTAGTGTTTCATTCAGTTGTGCATGGGCAGCTGACAGCAGTGGACCAGCAATGGGCTGAATTTTGAATGTTGAAACAGCTCCTCAGAGTTTTTGAATACAATGCAAGGACTATACTTGGGTTTGTCTTGCTTCTGGGGCTATTAAAGAGCAGCAGTGGTACTGCAATATTAGAGGATTTAACAATCCTGTTAAAAGATTCTGATTTGCATGTAAACATGGGCAGAGTCAAAGACATTTTTTCAAAACTTTTAATTATGCAGACTCTAGCTTTCCCACCTGTCTTCACTGTTTCTGTTGATGCCATTTATCCAATTTGAAAACTGTTTTTCCTCGTCTCTGATCATCGTATTCCTACCTTCCACTAAGGACCAGCTCAATTTTCTTCTTGACTGGAGCTTTCCCGACTTCTTCATTCTATTCAGATATTCCCTTTCTCTCAGCTCAGTATTCAGTGCCTACCATTGGAAATCCTGGTGGTGTAGTGGTTAAGTGCTATGGCTGCTAACCAAAAGATCGGCAGTTCGAATCCACCAGGTGCTCCTTGGAAACTCTATGGGGCAGTTCTACTCTGCCATATAGGGTCACACTATGAGTTGGAATCAACTCAATGGCGATTGGTTTTGTTTGGGTTTTTGGTATGTTTATCTGGCACCTATTCAAACATAGTGTTTTTTTTTTTTTTTTGCATTTAAAAAATTAAAAAACTCTTGTGCGTCCTCTTCTTCCCAAATGGATTGCAAGTTTCTTGAGGTGAGGAATGGTTTATCAATCTAATGATTATTCCCTACAGTGACTAACAGGATTTTGCACATAAAAAGCTCTGAAAAAATATCTATTACAGGCAACTGGCTTTCTCACTGATAACCCTTAGGCATGTAAAAGCCAAAAGTACTTTCTGAATAATTAAATAATGAATTATGCTTGTTATAGTTTTAATGATGACAGCTTTATTGTTTTCACAATCTTTAAAAATGAGGTACCTCCTGGACATGTCCTTTATATATCCAGGTGGCAAATTAAATTCCTTATGTCCTAAATCAAAGTTACTTTTTCTCTCCAATCCAGTCCCCCTTTCTTTTTTCTACTATTTAGTCATTACTCTTATCATATAAGAAACACGAACACCATGATTTATTTCTTTTTTGCCAACTTCTATCAATTATACCACTATATTTTATTCTATTCTATGACCATACTGATATGAATGTCCATTGGATAAAAAATAAAAATTATTTAAAAAATTAAGAATAGAACATACAAAGACCAAATCTACATGTTATAAAACATCAGGTAAAATAACAGTTTGTCCCTGCAATAACCACATATTTCTTGTCCAGATGGACACAAAACTTAATATACAATCGAACATATTAACCATTATAACATCTTGTAGACAGTCTAAATTGAGATGGTTACCTTCAGTTACCAAGATGCCAATGAAAGATCAACTTGAGAATTAAATTGATATAGTCTACTATAGGAGCCCTGGTGGCACAGTGGTTAAGAGCTCAGCTAATTTCCAGAAGGTCAGCAGTTCAAAACCACCAGCCGCTTGTTGGAAACCATATGGGACATTTGTACTCTGTCCTGTGGGATCACTATGAGTTGGAATCGATTCAAGTGCAACGTGCTTAGTCTAGTCTATTATAGGATTACTCTAACTAACCAGTCTTCTTTTTTTATCTTTTCTTTTTATTGTGTACTGTCCTACCCTTCACTAAAGTTACCACTTAATTCTTGTCTATTTAGTGTTTTTCATTTCCACCCCTCCCTTCCCTTATAACCATCAAAGATTCTTTCTTTTTGTGTGTAAACCTTTCCAAGAGTTTTTGTAGTAGTGGTCATGTACAATATTTGTCCTTTTGTGGTTGACTTATCTCACTCAGCATAATGCCCTCCAGATTCATTCGTTTGAGATGCTTCGCAGATTCATCGTTCTTTTTTGTTGAGTACTCCATTGTGTGTATGTACCATTGTTTATCCATTCATCTGTTGATGGGCATCTAGGTTGTTTCCATCTTTTTGCTATTGTGAACAATGCTGCAGTGAACATGGGTGTGCATATGTCTATTTAAGTAATGGCTCTCTTATTTTCCTAGGATATATTCTTAGGAGTGGGATTGCAGAATCATATGGTATTTCTATTTCTAGCTTTCTAAGGAAGCGCCATATTGTTTTCCAAAACAGTTGTACAATTTTGCATTCCCACAAGCAGTGCCTAAGAGTTCCAATCTCCCCACAGCCTCTCCAACATTTATTTTCTGTTTTTTATTCATGCCAGTAATGCCAGGGTGAGATGGTATCTCATTGTGGTTTTCATTTGCATTTCTGTGATGGCTGGTGATTGAGAGCATTTCCTCATGTGTCTGTTAGCCACTTGAATGTCTTCTTGGATGAAGTGTCTGCTCATTTCCTTTGCCCATTTTTTAGTTGGATTATTTGTCTTTTTGTTGTATGTACAGGATTTTCCTATAGATTTTAGAGATTAGAACTTTGTCGGATTTGTCATAGCCAATTTTTTTTTCCCAGTCTGTAGATTCTCTTTTTACTCTCTTGATGAGCATTAAGTGTTTAATTTTTAGAAGATCCCAGTTATCTATCTTATCTTCTGGAGTTTGTGTGTTGTTAGTTATGGTTTGTATCCTGTTAATGCCACATATTAGGGCCTCTAATTTTGATCCTATTTTTTCTTCTATGATCTTTATAGTTTTTAGTTTTATATTTAGGTCTTTGATCCATTTTGAATTAGTTTTTGTGTCTGGTGTGAGGTATGGGTCCTGCTTCATTTTTTTTGCAGATGGACATCCAGTTTTGCCAGCACCATTTGTTAAAAATTTGTCTTTTCCCCATTTGATGGAGTTTGACCCCTTGTCGAAGATTAGGTAAGGATTTACACCTGGATTCTCAATTCTGTTCCATTGGTCAATGTATCTCTCGTTGTACCAGTACCAGGGTGTTTTGACTATCTTAGCTGTATAGTAGGTTCAGAGATCAGGTAGTGTGAGTCCTCCTACTTTATTCTTCTTCTTCAATAGTGCTTTACTTATCCAGGGCCTCTTCCCTTTCCATATAAAGTTAATGATTAGTTTTTCCATCTCTTTAAAGAACCCTGTTGGCATTTGGATTGGAATTGCATTGTATTTGTAGATTGCTTCCGGTAGAATTCACATGTTCACAATGTTGGTTCTACCTATCCATGAGCATGGTATATTTTTCCATTTATATAGATCTGTTTTGGTTTCTTGCAATAGTGTTTTGTAGATTTCTTTGTATAGTCCTTTCACATCTCTGCTTAGATTTATTCCTAAGTATTTTATTATTTTAGGGGCTTTTATAAATGGCTAAGTTCAAATCCACCAGGTGCTCTTTGGAAACCCTATGGGACAGTTCTACTCTGTCCTGTAGGGTCGCTATGAATTGGAACAGATGTGACGGCAATGGGTTTGGTTTTCTTAGTTTTTATTATGAATGGTTTTGTTTTCCTAATTTCCTTTTCATCATTCTCTTTATTGGTTTATAGGAGTTCAAATGATTTTTGTATGTTTACCTTGTATCCTGCTGCTCTGCTGAATCTTTTTATTAGTTCCAGTAGTTTTCTTGTGGAGTCTTTTGGGTTTTCTATGTACAGTATAATATCATCTGCAAATAGGGACAGTTTTACTTCTTTGTTACCGATTTGGATGCTCTTTATCTCTTTTTCTTGCCTTTTTGCTCTGTCTGGGACATCCAGCACAATGTTAAATAGGAGTGGTGATAAAGGGCATCCTTGGCTTGTTCCTGTTCTCAAGGGGAGTGTTTTCAGCCTTTCTCCGTTAAGAATGATGTTGGCTGTTGGTTTTGTATAGATGCTTTTTATAATGTTGAGGAGTTTCCTGTCTATGCCTATTTTATTGAGAGTTTTTAAGAAGGGATGAATGCTGGATTTTGTCAAATGCTTTTTCTGTGTTGATTGAGATGATCATGTGATTCTTTTATTTTATTTATGTGGTGGATTACATTGATTGATTTTCTAATGCTGAAGCATTCTTGCATACCTGGTATGAATCCCACTTGGTCATGGTGTATTATTTTTTTGATATGATGTTGAATTCTATTACCTAGAATTTGTTGAGAATTTTTGCATCTATATTCATGAGAGATATTGGTCTGTAATTTTCTTTTATGTGTGTTGTTTTTGCATGGCTTTGGTATCAGGGTTATGCTGGCTTCATAGAATGAACTTGGAAATATTGCTTCCTTTTCTATGCTCTGAAATAGATTGAGTGGTACTGGTGTAAGTCTCTGAATGTTTGGTAGAATTCTCCAGTGAAGCCATCTGGGCCAGGATTTTTTTTTTTTTCAATTGGGATTTTTTTAAATTACCTTTTCAATCTCTTCTCTTGTTGTGGGTCTGTTCAGATTTTCAACCTCATTTTGCATTAGGTTGGGTAGGTAGTTCTACTCTGTCCTATAGGGTCACTATGAGTCAGAATCGACTCGACAGCAGTGGGTAGTGGGTATGTAGTGTGTTCTAGAAATTTGTCCATTTCCTCTAGGAAATTTAAATTTTTGGAGTATGGTTTTTCATAGTACTCTGTTATAATCCTTTTTATTTCAGTTGGTTCTGTTGTAATGTCCCCCATTTCATTTCTTATTTGTGTTATTTGTGCCCTCTCCTGTTTTCCTTTTGTCAATTTGGCCAGTGGTTTGTTGATTCTTTCAAAGAATCGACTTTTGGTTTTGTTGACTCTTTCTATTGTTTTTCTATTCTCTATTTCATTTATTTCTGCTCTGGTCTTCATTATTTCCTTTCTTCTGGTGGCTGTGGGCTTCTTTTGTTTTTCTCTTTCTATTTGCTCAAGTTGTGTAGCTAATGTTTTGATTTTGTCCTTTCTTCTTTTTTGATGTGTGCACCTACTACTATAAATTGACCTCTGAGCACAGCCTTTGCTGCGCCCCAAAGGTTTTTGTATGATGTGTTTTTATTCTCATTTGATTCTAGGAGTTTTTTGATTCCATCTTTTATTTCTTCTATCACTCAGTGTTTTTTAAGCAGGTGTTATTCAGTTTCCACGTAATTGATATTTTTTCCTTGCTCTTCCTCTTGTTAATTTCTACTTTGAAGGCATTGTGATCAGA
This sequence comes from Loxodonta africana, assembly GCF_030014295.1. NCBI lineage: Eukaryota > Metazoa > Chordata > Mammalia > Proboscidea > Elephantidae > Loxodonta > Loxodonta africana. The sequence continues at coordinate 35,677,054 of NC_087349.1, forward strand.
GAAGATACTTCATATTATCTGAATGTTTTGGATTTTGTTGAGGGTTGCTTTGTGGCCTAAGATGTGGTCTATTCTGGAGAACCTTCCATGTGTGTTGGAAAAGAATATGTACTTTGCAGTTGTTGTGTGGAATGTTCTACATATGTTTATGAGGTCAAGTTGGCTGGTTGTGGCCTTTAGATCTTTGCATCTTTGTTGAGTATCTTTCTAGATGTTCTGTCCTCTACTGACAGTGGTGTGCTGAAGTCTCCTACTATTTTTGTGGAACTGTCAATTTCTCTTTGCAGTGCTGTTAGAGTTTCTTTTATGTATTTTGGAGCCCTGTCATTGGAAAGTAGATATTTGTTATTCTTACGTCTTCATGATGGATCATCCCTTTAATCACTATATAATGCTCTTCTTTGTCTTTTATGGTGGACTTTGTTTTAAAGACTATTTTCCCTGAGATTAGTATTGCCACTCCTACTCTTTTTTGGTAGCTGTTTGCTTAATATATTTTTTCTATCCTTTGATTTTTAATAAGTTTACATCTTGTTTCTAAGGTGTGTCTCTGGTAGACAGTGCATTGATAGATCCTGTTTTTTTTCATCCATTCTGTCACTTTCTGTCTCTTTAAGGGTGCATATAGGCCATTTACATTCAGTGTGATTATTGGTAGGTGTGAGTTTATTGCTGTCATTTTGTAGTGCTTTTTTTTTGTGTGATGCTGATGTTTTCTTTGTTCTTCTTACTCTCTTGTGCCGAATTCCTTTTGGTTTTTTATTTTATTTTTATTTTTTTGTTACTGAGACTTTATGTTTTGCTACTTTATTTTGATGAGTAGTTTGTTAACTTTCTTTGTGGTTACCTTGAAATTTATCCTCATCTTTCTAAGTTTGAACCAGTATTTTATTACTTGATATTGCCTTGCTTTCCTCTCCATTTGAAAATTCTATACCTACACCATTTATTCCCTCTTTTATTTTTCTGATGTTGTAGTTATTTACAGATTAACCTCCCTGGTTTCCTGTTGTAAGTCTTTTAGTTTTGATTAATCCTTGAGAGTTCATTATCTAGGTTACATTACATTAGGTTGTCATCTAATGTTGTTTGTTCTCAAACCAAAGGACTTCCTTTAATAATTCTTGTAAGTGTGATTTGGTTTTTACGTATTCCCTTAATTTCTGTTTATCTGGAAATGTCCTAAATTCACCATCATATTTGAACAAGAGTTTTGCATGGTATATTATTCTTGGTTGGCAATTTTTTTCTTTCAAGGTTTTATGTATCTTATTCCTTTGGTTTCTGTTGAGTAATCAGAGCTTAATCTTATTGTTTCCCCTCTGTATGTGACTTTTCGTTTTTCTCAAGCTGCTCTCAGGTGATTTTCTTTTGAATTCTACCCTATATGGGACATCTTTAAGCTTCTTGGATAGTCAGCTTTTCATCTTTCATGATATCAGGAAAGTTTTCTGTCAGCAATTCTTCAATGACCCTCCCTGTGTTTTCTGTTTTCTCCCCCCATTCTGGAACTTCAATCACTTGCAAATTTTTGCTTTTCATTGTATCCCACATCTTTCTCAAGTTTTATTCATTCTTTTTTTCTGATTTTTCCATCAAAATGGTATCCAAGTATTTGTCTCCAATTTTGTCTTCCATTGTTTCAAACCTCCTCCTCAGACCTTCTATGACACTGTCCATTTCTGAAATCTTGCTGTTTATCTTTTGGATTTCTAATTGTTGTTTCTGTATGATTTCTAGTTGTGAATTTATTTTGACATCTTGTTCCGGTATTATTTTCTTGAATTATTCCATTGTTTTGTCTGTCTTTTCCATGATTTTTTTGGCCTTTACCTTGATTTTGTCTGCTTCTTGCTTCAACTCTTGGATAACTCTGAATATTAGAGATTTGAATTCCCCATCAGGTAGTTCAGTCAGTCTTCTTTCTTATGTCTCCCTAAGAGATGATTCATCAAGTCACTACAATATTACTTATCAGTAATGTTGAATAACCCTAACATCTCAAAGAAAAGAAAGATTTATTGATAAGCCCTTGACTTCCTTCTTACCACCATGCAGACCAGTGGAACAGAACCAGGAAAATCCAGAAGACTGAATAATAAAAGATCAAATGCAGATATTCTATGTTCAGGAAAGAATTGATTTATTTATCCTCTCTTCCTGCCAGAGCAAGAGTCAGTGCCAGTGCAGGTGTTAGTGCTGCTGCTAATGTGTGTGATGTCTTCACTGAGTCTGACACCTACGCGCTCTTGGTCTGGCTGTTGTCCTGTCTGGTCCTTATCTTAATGACTTCCCCTTACTGGGCTTTTTGCCTGTCAAAATCTTCTGTCTCTACTAGATTCCTCTCATATAGCTAAGCACTCTATGAAGTCATCCCTTTCTTGCAAAAAGTTTTGGTCTTACTCTACATTAAGCCAAAATAAATAAGTAAAAGGGAGTAATACAATGCATAGGAGCCCTGCTAAGGGGAATAATACAATGGATAAGACCCCTGGTGGTGAAGTGGTTAAGCACTCAGCTGCTAACCAAAAGGTTGGCAGTTCAAATTCACCAGCCTCTCCTTGGAAACCCTATGGGCCAGTTCCACTCTGTCCTATAGAGTCTCTATAAGTCAGAATTCACTCAGCAGCAGTGGGTTTGGTTTTTCGGGTTTAATGCAATGCATCTAGATTCTTTTCTTTAAAATCTACAAAAGTTGGTGTGATGTATCTATAATACATTACTGACTAGTGTTTATTTTTTTAATTTTGATTTTGAAGTAATTTTAGATTTATAGAAAAGTTACAGAAAGCATATGAAGAATTCCTATATATGAATTTTTAGAAAAATGCTATACCAGAGGCGTCCAGTTTCATGGTTTCCTGTAAAAAAAAACAAAGGTTTTATTTTTGACAAGTTTAAACACTGGTAACTTTCTAGTTTGTAGGTGTTTGCCAATTTTGCAGAATATAAAAGAAATTTAAAGCATTTTATGAAAATAATAGTAAACTTAAATATAGCTAGTACTATTATCATCAGGGAACCCTGGTGGCACAGTGGCTAAGAGCTTGGCTGCTAACCGAAAGGTCAGCAATTCGAAATGACCAGCTGCTCTCTGGAAACCCTATGAGGCAGTTCTACTCTGTTCTATAGTATTGTTATGAGTCAGAATTTACTTGATGGCATCAGGTTGGTATTATCATCAGAGTTTTAGTTATCAAACAGATGTACCAAAAGTGGGTGGCTTTAACAAATAGAATTTAATTTTTTCCAGTTCAAAAAAAAAAAAAACAACTTGTTGGTGTCAAGTCAATTCTGACTCATAGTGACCCTATAGGACAGGGTAGAACTGCCCTATAGAGTTTCCAAGGAGTGCCTGGAGAATTTGAACTGCCAACCATTTCGTTAGCAGCTGTAGCATGTTCAGGCTCTAGGGGAAGGCTTTCTTTCATTGCTGGCTCTGGAGGAAGGTCTTTGTCTGTTCTGAGCTTCTGTTCCTGGGCAATCTTCATGTGCCTTGGCATATCTTTTCCCCCATCTATGCTTGTTAGCTTGCATTCAATCTCTTTTATATCTCAAAAAGTGTTGACTCAAGATACACCCTATGCTAATCCTGCCGCATTAACATAAAAAAGACAACCCATTCTCAAATGTGATTATAACCACAGGCATAAAGGTTAGTATTTACAAGACATATTTTTGAGGGACACAGTGCAATCCAAAATAATAATGCTTTTAACACTTTTTAAGTGGTAATTTTTATGATAGTAAGAAGTAGAAAACAAATACATTTTACAGAATTATGATAAATCTATATGATTATATATTTTATATTGCAAAAATATATCCCACCTATAATAATAAATTAAGACTTTTATTATAGGATGTATTTGGATTCAGGGTATTAAGAAATACATCTGATTAATATCAAACTCTTAATTAACCTCTCATAGTTTTCATTAAGAGTTTTGCTATAATTTTCCTAATACCCTAAAGAACTTTATTGTAGAAAACCTGAAGTTTCCACCCAAAGAATAAACGTATGCTAGAGGAAGACAATGCTTGACATTTGCAAATAATTATTTCTCACTTTCTAGGAAGAAGCGTTCCAATGGACATTTTGTTGTTTTTCCATTATATTGCAATACGCAGTGTAGATGGGCTCCCACTGAAAACATTTCTTGTGAGGATGAATTAAAAATTTGCTAGTGGATGCTGTTGACTGAGCTATGTGAAGTGTTATTCTTTGGGGTACAATCAAATATACTTGTCTGGGAGGAACTGTAACTACTGAGGAAAACCTTTTCAAAATTATATTTGCATGACTGTAAGGGTCTCTGTTTTTTTCTCCTTGTTTCTTCAATTCATGGGGATTTCCTTGACCACTTACGGTACCTTTGGACAAATTTCCTTCCATTCTCCTAATTATGAGTCTGAGGAGCTCTTGTATTTGTTAGAACTTGGCTATAAACCCAGGTATAACCTAATTTACAACCTTAACTTTATGATATTATGCTATAAGTTGACTTGTTCTTTTTATCAATTTATAAATGTCTAATCATATAAATTTAAAGAAAATAATATACGCTTTAAATATTCATATTATTTTTTAAGTGATACAACACCATCTCTCATTAGATTACCCACGTACATCATGCTAGGTGCAGCCAGTCCCATTTCACAGAAAAAGGAATTTGGGCTAATGTAATTTATATGATTATGGAAAAAACAATACAAAACAAAGAACCCATTGCCAGGGAGCTGATTCTGAATCATAGTGACACTATAAGACAGAGTAAAACTGCCTCATAGGGTTTTCAAGTCTGTAATCTTTACAGAAGTAGACTACCATATTTTTTTTTCACAGAGCAGCTGACAGGTTCAAACCGCCGACCATTCGGTTAGCAGCCCAGCGCTTTCACCACTGTACCACCAGTGCTCCTGTTATGTGATAAGTCCAGAAAATATTTAAGAAGAGAATTTGGGTTTATGATTTGAGGTCTCTAGCTCCCTATCCTCCACATGTCTGTCCGTTGTACTGCAGGGGCTTGTGTGTTGCTCTGACGCTGGAAGCTATGCCACCAGTATTCAAATACCAGCAGGGTCACCCATAGTGGACAGGTTTAAACTGAGCTTTGAGATTAAGACAGACTAGGAAGGACTAGGCGTTCTACTTCTGAAAAGAATTAGTAAGTGAAAATCTTATGAATAGAAGCAGAACATTGCCCGATATAGTGCCAGAAGATGAGCCCCTCAGGTTGGAAGGAACTCAAAATACAGCTGGGAAAGAGCTGCCTTCTAAAGTAGAGTTGACCTTAATGATGGAGATGGAATCAAACTCTAGGGACCTTCATTTGCTGATGTGGCACCACTCAAAATGAGAAGAAACAGCTGCAAACATCCATTAATAATCGGTACCTGGAATGTACGAAGTATGAATCTAGGAAAACGACATGGAAGGAATAAAGATCGATATCCTAGGTATTAGTGAGCTGAAATGGACTGGTATTGGTCATTTTGAATCAGATAATCATACAGTCTAATAAACTGGGAATGACAACTTGAAGAGGAATGGCATTGCATTTACTGTCAAAAAGAACATTTCAAGACCTGTCCTGAAGTACAATGCTGTCAGTGATAATACTCATACGCCTACAAGGAAGACCAGTTAATACGACTATTATTCAAATTTACACACCAACCACTAAAGTTAAAGATGAAGAAATTGAAGAGTTTTACCAACTTCTGCAGTCTGAAATTGATCAGACGTGCAATGAGGATGCACTGATAATTACTGGTGATTGAAATCTGAAAGTTGGAAACAAAGAAGAAGAATCTGTAGTTGGAAAATATGGCATTTGTGATAGAAATGATGCTGGAGATTGCATGATTGAATTTTGTAAGACCAACTACTTCTTGCAAATACCTTTTTTCACCAACATAAATGGTGACTACACACATGGATCTCACCAGATGGAATACACAGGAATCAAATCGACTACATCTGTGAAAAGAGAGGATGAAAAAGCTCAATGCCATCTGTCAGAACAAGGCCAGGGGCCAACTGAAGAGCAGACCACCAATTACTCATATGCAAGTTCAAGTTGAAACTGGAGAAAATTAGAAGAAGTCCACAACAACCAAAGTACAGCCCTGAGTATATCCCACCTGAATTTAAAGACCATCTCAAAAATAGATTTAACGCATTGAACACTAATGACTGAAGATCAGACAAGTTGTGGGATGACATCAAGGACATCATACATGAAGAAAGCAAGAGGTCATTAAAAAGATAGGAGAGAAAAGACCTAAATAGATGTCAGAAAAGACTCTGAAAGTTGCTCTTGAATGCTGAGTAGCTAAAGCTAATGGAAGAAATGATGAAGTAAAGGTGATGAACGAAGATTTCAAAGGGTGGATTGAGAAGATGAAGTAAAGTATTATGATGACATTTACAAAGACCTGGAGATAGAAAACCAAAAGGGAAGCAGGTGCTCAGCATTTCTCAAACTGAAAGAATTCAAGCCTCGAGTTGTGATACTGAAGTTTTCTATGGGGAAAATAATAAGTGATGCAAAAAGCATCAAAAGAAGACAGAAGGAATACACAGAGCCATTATACCAAAAAGAATTGGTTGACGTTCAACCATTTAAGGAGGTAACATATGATCAGGAACCAATGGTACTGAACTGAAGGAAGAAGTCCAAGCTGCACTGAAGGCGTTGGTGAAAAACGAGACTCCAGGAAATGAGGGAATACCAACTGAGATGTTTCAACAAACAGATGCAGCACTGGAAGTGCTTACTCATCTATGCCAAGAAATTTGGAAGACAGCTACCTGGCCAACTGTCTTGAAGAGATCTATATTTATGCCAATTCCTAAGTAAGGTGATCCAACCGAATGAGGAAATTATTAAACAATGTCATTAATATCACTTGCAAGCAAAATTTTACTGAAGATCATTCAGAAGCACCTGCATCAGTATATTGACAGGGAACTGCCAGAAATTCAAGCCAGATTCAGAAGAGGACATGGAACCAGGGATATCATTGCTGATGTCGGATGGATCCTGGCTGAAAGCAGATAATACCAGAAAGATGTTTACATGTGTTTTGTTGACTATGCTAAGGCATTTGACTTTGTGGATCATAACAACTTAAGGATAACATTGAAGAGAATGGGAATTCCAGAATATTTTATAGTTTTCATGAGGAATCTGTACATGGATCAAGGGGCAGTCGTTCGAGCAGAACAAGGGGATACTGCATAAAGTTAGGAAAGGTGTGCATCAGGCTTGTATCCTTTCACCATACTTATTTAATCTGTATGCTGAGCAAATAATCCAAGAAGCTGGACTAGGTGAAGAAGAATGGGGCATCAGGATTAGAGGAAGACTCATTAACAACCTGCATTATGCAAATGACACAACCTTGCTTGCTTGAAGTGAAGGGGACTTGAAGCACTTAGTGATGAAGATCAAAGACCACAGCCTTTAGTATGGACTACACCTCAATATAAAGGAAACAAAAATCCTCACAATTAGACCAATAAGCAACATCATGATAAACGGAGAAAAGATTGAGGTTGTCAAAAGGATTTCATTTTATTTGGATCCACAATCAACACCTATGGAAGCAGCAGTCAAGTAATCAAAAGATGCATTGTACTGGGCAAATTGGCTGCAAAAGATGTCTTTAAAGTGTTGAAAATCAGAAATACCACCTTGAGGACTAAGGTGCGCCTGGCCTAAGCCAGTGTGCTTTCAATGGCCTCCAGCATGCAAAAGCTGGACAATGAATAAGGAAGACCAAAGAAGAATTGATACCTTTGAATTGTGGAGTTTGAAAAGAATATTGAATATACCAGGGACTGCCAAAAGGATGAGCAAATCTGTCTTGGGATAAGTAAAACCAGAATATTCCTTAGAAACGAAGGTGATGAGACTTCGTCTCACGTACTTTGGACATGTTAACAGAAGGGATCAGTCCCTGCAGAAGGACATCGTGCTTAGTAGAGGGTCAGCGAAAAAGAGGAAGACCCTCAATGAGATGTGTTGACACAGTGGCTGCAACAATGGGCTCAAGCATAATAACAATTGTGAGGATAGCGCAGGACCGGGCAGTGTTTTGTTCTGTTGTGCGGGAAGCGGCTATGAAGTTGGAACCGACTCAAGGGGACCTAACAACAACAATAGTTCCTCATGGCTCTGAAGTATAGAGCTTATGCTTAATAAACTAATTATTCATAAATAATTTACAAAGTTCCTCATGGCTCTGAAGTATAGAGCTTATGCTTAATAAACTAATTATTCATAAATAATTTACAAAGTTCTTAGTATATATAAAACTCTCCTAGGTGGCTTCTATTTTCAAGCATAAACCTGGTTAAGAGATAATATTTGTGTATGTGAAAATTAGCTATCATCACAGTAAGAGCCAGAAGGAATGGCACATACTCAGAGGAGTTCATAGGATATAGAGGGCAATAGGCATTAGAGAAATGATTGTGCTGCCACCTTGATTAGGGTTAGTACCACAGAGGAATTGAATTTGACCTTAAAATGTTAAAACTTGGGTAGGTGGAGAAAGGCAGAAGAGTATTTAGGTAGAGTAAAAATATATTTGTGGAGATGACAGCAAAAAAATATGTTGAAATCTTCATTAGTCAATCAGACTGCCTGGAATGCAAAAAAACTGTGGGAGTCAAATTTGAAAATGAGAGTTAAAAAGGGATGCTTAGTCTTCCTAGGCTGGGAATGTTGAACTTTAGTCTCTGTGCTCAAGGACAAAGTTATATTTTAATTATATAAATCTAGAAAGAGTATGCAAGCTATATTAGAGTGGAGAGAAAAACATGATCTAGAGTGGTAACTATAAGGAAATCGAATGTAATAGTAAATGTTGAATATAATTACCTCAATTTTCCCCCAACATCTATTTTCCATTAATGATGTTATTTGAAATAGTCTCCATTGACTTGAAAAACTGCTTATGGTTTTATAAACATCATCTTGCAAACAGTGAGTAAGAAAGAGTGCAGGAAGGGTTCAGAGGAAAATGTGGTACTGCTGATTTGTGCTTAAAATAAACTCTTATCCTCTGGCTACCCCTGGCTGTCCCGATTCCCATATGGTATCCTCTAGGTCTGTCATTTCCACTGAAGTACTCAGCTGCAAATTGTTTTAGTGAAGGTGAAGTTGTGTTACTGCTAATCTAATCAAAGAAGAAATCCCACATTTGAGCCATCTTAAAAAAAAACAGTCATTGTTTCCATCATTATTTTTATTTTCAAGATGTTTTGATTATCCTGAATGTACAAGTACTATACATATTGGGTAAATTCATATAAATTGATACTTGTGAGAAGAAAATATTTTTCATAAAATCAGTACCATATACATATAAATCAAGCAAACCACTGAAAAATGATGATTCTGAAAGACAGCAAGTGTAATCTTGCAAATGCCTTCACTTATGTACCAAATCTGGAAAAAAAGAAAGACCAGAACATAAATGATTATTGTATTTTTATATGAAATATCTCTTATATATGATAAGCTCCAAATACATTAAACTATCAGCATTATCCACAACTTGCATTTAAACCATTAAATTGAACATTCTACTTTTTTCAGTAACTGTCATTTTATCTCTATTATTTTCACCTTGAGACTCTAATTGTTTCTTTTATGAGATCCAACCTACTAGAGTCCTTGGCAATACACTTTATGATGCTTGCATTTACAGTAATTGTTTGGGCAATTTGCTGCATCGTACAACGACTGGAAAACATTTTGCCAGCCCAGGTCTAAGTCTTCATAAATACCATCAATTTCTTTAGTGAGCAGTATAGTTATTAACATGGAAATGACAGAAATCTCTTATCCTAAACAGCATCTAGATTTCCTTTTAGTTAAAAACAATAGCAAATTTAAATTCACTGAAGTATGGATAGGTAATTCCAATGAATGAAAATTAATTGCTTTATAGACCTAAAAATAGCAGAAATACAAACCATATAAAATTTACATTAATGCTAATCTGTTTGATTACGTACATGCACACACACACAGAGAAAATCTTAAAAACAGATTATTTTCACTGAAGAACTTAATTTCAAACAGACCATTCCTTAGTATACCAAAAGCGAGTGTAGAGTAATAGATTGTTTCTCAAACCTGACTGCACACAGGAAATGTAAAAAATAAAGTGCCCTTACCCAGGCCCCACTACAAAGATTCTAATTTAATTGGTCTGGGGAAAGTTCTAGGCATTGGTATTATTAAAAAGCTTCCCAAATGATTCTGATATTCTCAAGGGTTGAGAACGACCGCTGTTAAAAAGGACATAAACAAAGGGGTTCTCAGTTACAGGTTTAGAAACATTAAAAAATCATTTAATTAGTCTCAGTATCCACCAAGAGGTAGACTCATGCTATTTAAACAAAGAAAAGTTAGTAAATCCAAATGAAGTAACATGTTTTGCAAATGTGGTAGGACAAACTGTGAAGCACTGAGAGCAACATTGAGAGCTATGGTACACTGAGATGTAAAGGATAAGCTTTATAAAATATTTGTTAAAAAGTGTTTTGCTCCTGTGTTGCTCTGGCGAAGGGAAAAAAAGAAAAAAAAATTTTTTTTTTTTAAGAAGGGAAAAGAGTCTATTAAATAGCATCATAAGTTTAATCTCAGTTTTAGAATAAGGTAAACTTTCAGAAAATACTCCTTTAAAAAAAATATATGTGTATGTTTTATAATTCAGGAATGCAAATTTTTTACTATGATCTGTCCTGCAATCTTTTCCTCTTGACAAGCCCAGATCTATATACACAGTTGCAATCTGAGATCCACCCATACTCATCTTTTAGTTCTTTTCGTTAGACATGCGTATCTCTCTCCTACTACTCAGTCTACCTGGAAAGCTCTTCTGTTTCTTCATCTTCATCCTAGTCATCTTCATCTTCATCATAGTCAGCCTTCAGGTCTCAGATGAAAGGTTTTCTCCTCCAGAAAGCCTTCCCTGGTCACCTCCCTTCCCTGAGTTTGGATCAGTGCTGTTATTATTTTCTTTTGTAGTACTCTGTTCTTCCCCCAAAATGAAACTTACAATTATGTTTTTAAATTGCCTGTTTATTTGTGTTTATCCTTCATTAGATTGTAAACTTTATGAAGGCTGAGTTTGCTCAATCTCAGTTTATACTAGTGCTTTAATTTCTAGTACAATGCCTAAAAAAAAAAAAATTTTTTTTTTTACAACGCCTAGCACATATTAAAGATTTGTTGAATGAATACACAAAGAATTTTGTCCAACATTATTCTGAATTAGTATCATGTGCAATAGAAGGACTGAGTCCTTTTAAATCTAGTGGTAGGGGTGTTCCTGAGAGTGCTGCTTGTAAACTTTTGTGTGGCCTTGTTAAAAGTATGGCAGAGATCTCTTCATCTCAGCAGAGCTCAGCTCTTCCACCTGACTCGTGTAGCAAGCCTAGTACATGGCCCAACTTTCTCAGTCACCTGCTCCTTGCCATTTAGTTCCCGGCTGGTTCTCAACTCCTACTTGCTGAAGTGTGATACTTGCTCTGGTACTAATTTCTGACTGTGAACCCCTCTCATTTCATCTTTTTAGGGCTTCTTGGTGTAAAAAAAAAAAAAAAAGTGTTTTATTCAGGACCCAAAAGTCTTCAGCTGGGAGAGCCATCTTGACGCTTTTGAACTCCTTCCCATCCTACTCCCTCCTGTCCAGTGGTAGGATTAGAAGAAGATGAGATAGTGTCTCTTGTTTGATTTTCTTAAACCAGGCAGACTTCTTCGTATCTACATCATCTCTGAATCTGCTTATACCTACTCCAGTCTAGAGCCTGGGTAGGACAAATAAGTGTTGGCTGTTTTCTAGTATTTAGTGTTAAAATTAATATTAGCCAGAATGCTCGTGATAATTATACTAATGAGAATTATTTATGTCAAACAAACAATGTTGCCTCCTATATAAACAGTTCTAATCAAATGCACTACATATAGGAACACTTCAAGGCAGCAAAGGTCTTAAATTCATTTTATAAAATTAAATTACTGATTTTATATGGAAATGTGAATATGGCGTGACAAGTATCTATTTATAACAAAAACGTCTGTGGACCCATTGCAGAGTTTAGGGTGTATTTAGAGTTTATAAGCTAAGAAATTAGGCCTATCTCTCCTGAAATTTAGTAGGGAAATATTAGTGTAAACTTGTAGTTTAGACTAGGCTGGAGTAATGATGAATTGGCATGAAAATGCATATTGGCAACATATGAAGTTCCTGGTGAAAAGTTATACTATAGCACATTTATCCACAATGCAATATGTGGATAAACTTCAAAAGATATTTTCCTTCCATGAATTCTGTTGCAAGAATAGAAGTTTGAGCCCCTTCTTACTATGTTAACTCACAGACTGGCAATTTTCACTCCATAATATTTTCCTTACTGTTTCAATAGGGGATGAAGGTATTAACTTCATTTTTTTTACATTAATCCAAAATGCCAACATAATAATAATAGCTGATGCTTATTGACTGCTTGCTGTATACCAGGATCTGGTTGGTTTATATCCATTTCCTCATTTAGTAAGTTACACTGGTATGAATACTTACTCCTCTTACTTGGGTAAATTGTACTCTTTTTTCTGGGCTCCTCTCTCTTTTGTCTTCCTCTGCTTTCCTTTTCTGTACTTCAGTACCCTTTCATCACCCATCTTTGGGCCAAATTATTCAACTATTTGTTATATTATTCATGTTTCAGTCTCATTTTTAAAAATTAAGTGTTTTTTTCGCTTTGGTCTGCATTTAGCCAAAAAGCATTTTTACATTGGAGAAAAATATTAAATCAGATTTTATACTAAATTTTCACTGATGTAGTCAAAATGGTTCAAATAGTTTTGTGTGTAAACCTGCCTTGAATCAAAAGAACACGGCCTGAGTGGGAGGAGGTATTTGCAAGTGAAGTGGTAGATTTCTTTGTGAAGAAATGTGCAACGAGGGCGAGGACGGTAGAAAGAAAACAGTTCACAGAAAGTGTGAGTGTGGGACTGGGAAAGAAAACATGCGACACAAGCTGTGGACATTTGTGAGGTATGCCTCAGTGCATTGCATTAATAATTTGCATATTAAGAAGTCACAAGTCTTCATGTTAATGAATCCCTAACTAGTCTCTGACACAATAGAAGGATATATCCCTGGAGGAGTCATTATGGCCTATCATGTCGATGATCTGCATATTAATGACTCTCTTACATGTTCATCAACAGGTAGCCTAATAGGCTTCCATTGAGTTCTTTTTCATTAGCTTTTTAAATGTATCCTCTCCTCCCTTCCTTTTGTAATACTATTGTGAAGAGTTGACAAAAAGGTGCATTAGGATGATTTTAATGCGTGACGTAAGTTCACAAAAGCATCAAATTTAGAAACTATGCTTTAAGCTTACCTAGTCTGCCTAGAAAACTTTTCAAAGGCAGTTAAACACAAATTCAGCTTGATAATGGGGTTCTTATTTGGATTTTAACACAAGCCATCCAAACCAATTTACCATATTCTATTTTTCCTGATGTATCTATTTATGCTATCATTAGCACAAGTAGAATAACTAGTTTGAAAATATGTTTGTGAAACTGGATTGCTTAGAGATGGAAATGAATTCCAGTGGACTTCATATCTTAGAGGTTCCTAAACACTTATTAAAATGGAAAAGTAGTAGCTGATAATATAAAAAATATATAGAGAGGGGGAACACTAGACATATGTTTAATTGGATAGCAATCAAGAAATGTGTCAGTAACATAGTTTATAAAGAAAATATTCTACATTCTACTTTATAAGTAGTGTCTGGGGTCTTAAAAGCCTGTGAGCGGCCATCTAAGATACTCCACTGGTCTTACCCCTTCAGGAGCAAGGGAGAATGAAGGAAATTAAGGACACAGGGAAAGATTAGTAAAAAGGACAAATGGACTGCAACTAACACAGCTTCCATCAGTCTGAGTCCAGTACAACTAGATGGTGCCTGGCTACTACCACTGACTGCTCTGACAGGGATCACAATAGAGGGACCCGGACAGAGCTGGAGAAGAATGTAGAGCAAAATTCTAACTCACACACAAAAAAAGACCAGACTCACTGGCCTGACAGAGATTGGAGAAACCCCAAGAATATGGCGCTGGACACTCTTTTAGCTCAGTAATAAAGTCACTCCTGAGGTTCACCTTTCAGCCAAAGATTAGACAGGCCCATAAAACAAAATGAGATTAAAGGGGCACACCAGCCCAGGGGCAAGGACTAAAAGGCAGGAGGGGACAGGAAAGCTGGTAATAAAGAACCCAAGGTTGAGCAGGGAGAGTGTTGACATGTCATGGGATTGTTAGCCAATGTCATAAGACAATATGTGTGTTAACTGGTTAAAGAGAAACTAGTTGGTTCTATAAACCTTCATCTAAAGTACAATAAAAAAAAAATTAGAGAAAAAAAGAAAGAAATATGCCAGATACCTGGCGATTTAAACAAACAAAACCCATAAAATCTGTGATCTCCCATGATATACTGAACAATTTCTCTTCTGGTACTGTTGCTGAGTTATACACCTGACTTACTATCCAGATGCCAAAAAAAAAAAAAACAAAAAAACACCAAACTCATTGCCATCAAGTCAATTCAGACTCATAGTGGCCCTATAGGATAGAGTAGAACTGCCCCACAGTTTCTAAGACTGTAAATCTTTGTGGAAGCAGACTGCCACATCTTTCTCCCATCCTCCCATCGAGTAGCTGTTGGTTCCAACTGCTGACCTTTTGGTTAGCAGCTGAGTGCTTAACCACTGTACCACCAGGGCTCCTTAGCTCTCCAGATAACGGGTGGAATATTGACACATAGTTGAAGTTCTTTACCAAGCAGGGATGGATTACCCAATAAACAAGGTAAGGATAGGACATCAAAACAGGGGTACCAGTTGTCCAAAACGAAGACCAATGGTTGCCAAGAAAACAGGTTACAAGGAAAAGTGAAGACTGCAGTGGAAGGGAACTGGCAGGACACTAAATGAAACTGATACCAGCTCCAGTGCATGAGAATGTGCCAGCTGGAAATAAAGTTCACGCAGGGTCATGAGGGCACACATGCACAAGGTTTTTTAGACTATGAAGCCCCTACTACTTCACTTTCCTTGACATTTGTCTCCTCCAGTCTTTCCATGTAATTGAAACTCCTTTTCTTGGTGGATCCTTTGGGAGTACACTATTTCTTTCTAATAAACAAGAGGTGAGAGTGGGCTGTCAAGTCTAACTCATTCACCCACTACAAATTTTATGATAGAGTTCATCTCATTCTGCTAAAACGGCATATGCAACTTTTGCATTCAATTGCTAATATTATAGTTACATTTAAAAAAGTTACATCATGGATAGCTAAGACATACACACATATATATGTGTATATATATACACACACGTGTATATATATATATATAACTTACATATCCTGCTTGAATGTGTGAATAAGCAGAGGAGGGGACGTTACAGATTGTCAGTATTTAGGGCTTGCACATGCCTTAATCCGGTCCTTTTGCCAAATGCCAAAAATGGGGCAGAAGCTGAGCTATGAAGTTGGAGAAGTTTGGCCTTTGTTTCCCAAATAAAAAATAACAAAAACAAACCACCTCGTAAAGCCACCACCATCTTGGCTGTACATGTGCTTAGGTGAGGGGCTGCAATTTGGGGCTCTAGCCTCATACCTGCCACCCTCAGTTCTACAGGGGATCCCTTTGCTGAGAGGTGTTCATTTCTGAATTACTTGCTTTTGAAGTCTGGAAGTCTCACCACCCCTTTTTATTGACTTCAGTCTCCTAACACTTCTAAACATACACTGAAAATGTCAATTTACATTTTAAAAAACCTTTTCTTAAAACAGTTGGACAACAACAATATGTAACATAAATGTTATAGAGCTTGGATTGTCGAAGTTCAGTATTTAATAAACCAAATAATTTAGGAGATTGTTCCATGTAGATTTCACATAGAAAACATGTTCAACCAGGGTTGCTTTAACTGCAATTAACTGGCTCAGTAGTCATGACTCTGCGATAATGACTTCTTACACAACCACAAACAAATCAATATAACAGTGAAGAAAATAATGCCCGGAATTTAGTATCCTCTGGAAAAAATACACAAGGCAGTGCTCTCCTAATTTCTGAAAGATGGAGACAATACAAAGCTCTTAGCAATCGCTTTTGAGGGGAATGGTGGAGAAAAGAAATGTCAGTCTCTGAGATAGCAGACTCTCACCTGGACATTCAGAAGTTTCTTGTCACCAACCTGCTCCACCGTTGACAATTCCTTTCTCGAAGATCTCGGGGAAAGGAAGAACTTTAGGCCAATAAATCTAAGAATTTCTTTCTGATATCTCTCTGATGTACATTCCTTAGTTTTTCCAGTATCCATCACTTAAAAACATTTACATGTCTTTCTAGGTAGAATATAATTGGCAGGTTGTGGCAGAGGAGTCCCTTGGGCAGATTTACCTATAAGTCTTCTTCCACTTAAAATTCATGGATTCTGCTTGTAATTACTTTCATCCCAAAGCAACCTACAATTTTTCTTGGTTCACACTTGGACCTCCAAGATTCTACTTAATTATGCACCAGATCTTAACAATTTAGTGCCTCTTTAGAAAGTACACATCTCTAGAGAATTGCACATGGTCTTCAGATTCAATCACAGAATTAAATCTAAATAGTCCTTTTTCTCCCTGATTCCTTGGGGGTGAGCAAGAAAAAAATAGCACCTACCACTTTGACATGAAAAAGTAGATTTAGAGCTGCAACCCTTGGTAGGAAACAGAGTTAGAAAATGAAGACACATTGGAAAAGAAATTTACCAAAGGTAAAGTATCATTGTTTTCAGTACATTCTCAAGATCAAGCATTGATGCAATGGACAATGTTCTAATTTAGGAATAGAAACTGAGTAGATTTTTAGGAATGGAGCAATTCAGCTTTTTAATAAAACAGGTAAATGACTCAACACAACCATCTGGTGAGTAACATATTGGTATGTTTTTAGTTACTTGAGTGCTTGAGCAAGTCACTACAATTTACTCAGAATCTTGTACTTTGCCTTCATTTATGATTGCATTTCAAAAGTAGTAAATTAGCTTGCATATTGTTTTACCCAATATATTTCTTTATCCTAACCAATTTAAGGTATTGCTAATGTTCCATGAGAAGTTTCATTTGGGCATAAGTAAAATGATGTGAAAATAAATCATCCCACAATTTGTTATTAGAAATTAGAAAAGAATAGTTTACAAATTGTTGCAGATAGGATTTCTGTAGGTATTAGATTTAAATTGATAATTCTGACCATAATTGGGAATTCATCTTTGGCTGTATTGCATTATTAATAGTTACTTTAAGTGACTCAACTAACATTTACATTTCTTTTTTAAAAAACTTAAGACATTGCTAAACTAAACATTTCTAAATTTTATTTATGGCGCACTCCTATTAGTTATATAAGTACGGAGCTTGAAGATTGGAAGGGCTATTATCTAATATCAAATCCTAGAAGGGTAAATTGGATTTATTTTGAGCAATAAAGGAGTCGGCAGGTAGTAGCTCCCTGGCTGTTTAGAAAATGGTGTTGAGATTCAATGAGGTCTCAGCAAGGAAGTCCCTTGATCTGTTATCAGTGCTTGCCCTGGGTGTTGGAGAGGGAGGCCAGTGTGAACATACTGTATTTGCCATCGCTAATCTAATCCAGAGCTTTCACCTTAAAGATAAGGAATTTGATGCCCATAAAAAACAATGCCCCTTACTATCTAGTTATTAGTATCCAGATTCAGCATCCAAGAGGAATATAAAGCCATTTTTAAAATTCCGATGTTTTTTCCTTGAGGTTATTTCTTGCTGTTTTCAATCCCTGTTAATAACAGAGAACTGTTTTCATTTCTGGCAGTATCATCAAAGAACTGAACTTAATGCATCCTTTCGTCCTACATTCCTTTTATATATTGTCTTAATTTTTTTTCTTAGCATTCTTTACAGTCAGATATTTATCTCTCTAGTTGTCTCTCTTTCTATCAAAATATTTTTATTCTGTTTTTGGCTTTACCCTATTTTTTTCGCAAATAACGTGCCCAGGTAAGCACCCCCACACGTAGGGGGTGCAGCACAGCAGGCTTACAAAAATAGGTCAGCAGGGAGGAAAGGGGGGGTGCAAGGTTGGAAAAAAAATTCACCCCATGTATGTGTAAAAATACGGTGTTCCTGATGAAAAGAAGACTACGAATATTGCAACACCAAAGGAATAGGAATTATGCCCCAGTGGCTGGCTAATGTATTATGAAATTTATCTCTCATTAAGTACAAATTTTTGCTTCCCTCCTTCCTCCAATTTATAAGTGGGTATGAAATGTTAGAGTCCTAGGGAAACATCACCATAACATTGTGAAAAGAAATAGTACACAATGTGTAATTATTTACTCCGAAAACACTTTTTCAGGATTTCTTTAAGTATCCACTTATCAACGTCAATGCTAATACACTATTCTTAAGTGCCTTTTTAAAAATATCTAAAATGATGTTTATATTATTTCTGATTTGAAAGCTCTCCATTCATTTATTTTCCTTTCTTTCTTGAGGGGGAGGAAAGTGGAGGAAATTGAATGAGTTCACGAACTTTGAACAAAGAGGACTGGACCGAACTTCTTGATTAGTTTAACATCTACTTTCTGTTTATGACAGACAGGTGACACCCAGGATTCCAAATATGGTTCTGTTTGGGCAGTGATGAGCACTTTCAAGCAGAGCATTAAGGAGATACAAATACAACATTCATGACTCATTTTGGAAATGATCTTTTTTTTAATGCCAATTATTTGATTCCTCTTGGTATAGAATTATGTTTTTGCTGCCTAAAACCTTATCCTGCCATTCACTGTAAATGGTTGGGTAATTCCATCACACCAGACCTAGATTTTCTGGAACAGGTCTGAGAGGTTTCACCTATATTTTAAGAGACATATTATGGGTTTTAGCACCATGGCATTATAGAATTTTAGGAAATACCGTGTTATTGCATATAGTGAGAACTACTACACTTTGACCGTGTTAAAATTAACTGAAACTCACAAAGCAGAAGTGTAGCATACCCAGAAACTGCAGTAATATTAACATGGTGCCTAAATTCTGCCACTGAATAAATCAATTAGGTAATAAAAGAAGATGTGAATTAGTATAACTATGAACACTGTATTTGCAGAGAATACTTTAAAATAAAGGGTCACTTTCACTGAAAATATAAAGATTTTTCTTTGGAGTGTTGTCCTCTTGGTAGCTTGTGAATTACAGATATGAAATAGTATGGTGAACATTCAAAAATATAGATAACTCCAAATAAAATGAGCAACATTTTAATTGAGCGGTATGGTAGTATAGGATCAATGATCAGCAATGGTATTTACTTCATTTCACTAGTAATATTAATAATAACATTTATTGAACATGTCCATCTGTTGGACACTATATGAAATAAATTGCCCTGGGTAAGAAATATGCAATAGTTTAGAGAAAAATGAGTTATAGAGAGTTTAAGTATCTTGTCTAAGGGCATGTGGCTAATAAGCCCACACCAAACCCACTGCCGTCAAGTTGATTCCAACTCATAGTGACCCTAGAGGACAGAGTAGAACTGCCCTCTAGAGTTTCCAAGGAGTTCCTGGTGGATTGGAACTGCCGAGCTTTTGGTTAGCAGCAGTAGCACTTAACCACTATGCCAGCAGGGTTTCCCTATGTAGGCGGCGTAATAAGTGGTAAATAACTGGAAAGACTGAGATTTGCAATCGGGTCATTCTGCTCTTTTTCACTATGAATTAATTCTCTACAAAATGAATACAGACATAGTGACCAAGAAACTGATTCAGCTCTAGCTTTGCTGCTAGTCAGCTATGGCTTCTGTCATACAGTTTAACCTTTCTGACTTCCAGTTTCTTTATTTGTGAAACGACAGGATGGAACTATACAAGTGTTAGGTCCTTTATAGAGTTGAGAATCTATGAACTCTAGGAATTTGAGATGAAAAGTAAAATAAATTTTCTGAAAGTCATGTGGGACTTTTAGGTACAGAGTCCGTAGAACTCAATTTTTGTGTGGTTAACAGCTTGCCTTAGAAACATGAATTATTTTTTTAATTATTAATCTATTGTTGTTGTTGCTGTTAATTGCTGTCAAACCAGCTCCTAGCCATGGCGACCCCACGTACAACAGAGTGAAACATTGCCTAGTTCTGCATCATATTTACGATCTAGGCTATGTTTGAGCTCTTTGTTGTATCTCTTGTGTCAATTCATCTCACTGAGGGTTTCTCTCATTTTCTCTTACCCTCTACTTTACCAAGCATGGTATCATTTTCTAGCAATTGATCTTTTTTTTTTAATAATATCTCCAGTAAGAAAGCAGGATCCCCTGGTTAATCCCCCAGTTAATCACTAGACTTAACTCTCCCTGGCTCTGGTTTTGGAAGGGACGAGGCTGTAGATTTTTGGTTCTCATGATGCAATCAAGGTCTGGCAGGAGGAAGCATTTTTTAAAAATCTATAGTGAATCCATCAACAAATTCTATTGATGCTACATCAAAAGTTATAATTCAAATTTAGTTCCTCTTCTCTTTCCTCATTTCCATCACCTTTATCTTTCATCATTTTGTGCCTGAATTATTGTATAATCTTCATGCCTAGTCTTCCTTCTCCATTGTTCATCCTGTCCAGTTTCTCTTTTACACTGCCCCCAGAGTTAGGTCCCTACAAGTCAATCCGAGTATGTTTCTCTCCCATTTAAAGAACACCCCCATCCCCACTGGTTAAAAAGTGCCTAAATAATTCAGCCCTACTTTCTCTGGCATGCTAAGTCATTTACAACCTGGCTAACTTCCAGTATCACCTTCTGACATGCTCTTCCCAAAGCACTATCCAAGCCCTCTGAACAGCTCATTATTCTTGGATGTGCATCTCTTTTTTGTGCTTTCTGACCCTTACATTTGACTGCTACTGTGACCTCTGCCTACAATGACCTTACCTTTCTTCTCTAATTTGCCAACTCCTATTTATCCTGAAGACCTAACTTAGAATGTCACTTCCTTTGTGAAAAATTACCTAATTCTTCTGCAGACTATCCTCCTCATTCTTGTCCTCTCTTCTTATCTAAAGGGAATATTTTTCATATGTTATTATTTATTATACAATGTACTGGGGGGGTTATTGCTTATTATAACAATTGCCTATTAACATGTCTGTTTCATCGTTGGAAACCCTGGTGGCATAGTGGTTAAGAGCTACGGCTGCTCACCAAAAGTTGGCGTTTAGAATCCACCAAGTGCTCCTTGGAAACTCTATGGGGCAGATCTACTCTGTCCTATAGGTTCGCTATGAGTCGGAATCGACTCGTCGGCAAGGGTTTTGGCTTTTTATTTCATTACTCTGTAACTTCCTTAAAGAAGTTTATTATTACTTTTGTTTTCCCAGTGCTTATTACAATACATGACACATAGAAGGTGTTATGGATTGAATTGTGTTCCCCAAAAACATCTGTCAACTTCGGTAGGCCATGATTCCTAACATTGTGTGATTGTCCACCATTTTGTCATCTGACATTATTTTCCTACGTGTTGTAAATCCTACCTCTAGGATGTTAATGCGGTAGGATTAGTGGCAGTTATGTTAATGAGGCAAAACTCAATCTACAAGATTACGTTGCTTCTTAAGCCAATCTCTTTTGAGATATAAAAGAGAAAAGCCAGCAGAGAGATGTGGGGACCTCATACCACCAAGAAACATGAGTCAGAAGAACAGTGAGTCTTTTGGACCAGGAGACCCTGCCCTGAGAAATTCCTTGATCAGGGAGAGATTGATGAAAAGGACCTTCCTTCAGAGCCGACAGAGACAGAAAGCCTTCCTCTGGAGCTGATGCCCTGAATTTGGACTTGTAGCCTACGAGACTGTGAGAGAATAAATTTCTCTTTGTTAAAGCCATTCACTTGTGGTATTTCTGTTATAGCAGCACTAGGTAACTAAGATAGTAGGAGTTCAAAAAATCCATTAAGAGAATGGATGACCCTTCTTATTAAAAACTGTGACTATATTATCTGATTTAATGTGTGGTAGAAATGAACTATTGCTCCACAAAATACAAGTCTTAATTTCCAAATTTATACCATAGTAGTTTTTAGATTTTGTTTAATTCTTTGACTTCTAATTTAAAGCATTGTCTTGAACTTTGGAAGGGGTGATACTTTAAGCCTGAGATATACAAAAATATGCATGCTTTAATTTATTATATTCTTTTCTGAAATTAAATTTTAATGAGGGAAGAAGAGAAGAGCAATGTAATGATAATGATGGTAAATGGTAAAGAGGAGAAGGAAGAAATTGAAAGGATGTTGAGTATTTATTCAATAACACTTATTATGCCACTATTATGTGTCAGGCACCATGTTAGCCACTAGGAATACAATTGAATAAGAAGCTCTCCTGCTCACAAAGGACTCAGGGAACAAAATGGGGTGTATTAGGTCCCTGGGGCACCTGTAGCAAAGTACCACTGAGTGGCTTAAAATGACAAAAATTATTGTTTCGCAGTTTTGGAGGCCAGAAGTCTGAATTCAGGTTGTCAGCAGGGCCATTTGCTCTGAAGGCTATAGAAGATCCTTCCCTGTCTCTCTTGCTTCTGGTAGCCCCAGCCCTTCTTTGGCTTGCAGCTGCAGCCTAACTCCCTCTCTGCCTCCATCTTCATGTGGCTGTCTGCCCTCTGTGTGTGTCTCTGTATCTCTTCTCTTTTGTAAAGACACCACTCAGACTGGATTAGGACCCACCCTACTCCTCTATGACCTCGTGTTAACTTCACTGATAACATCTACTAAGACTTTATTTCCAAACAAGGTCACATTCACGGGTACTAGAGGTTAGGGCTCTAACGTATCTTTTTGAGAGACACTATTTAGTCCATAGCTAGGGGAGACTAGAATATTAAAAAATACGTTTTGTTTATCTTATAATACTATACAGCTCTGGGCCTTATCATCATCAATTGTCAGTTCTTCGCCCTATTCTCTCAATTTTTCTGAAGTTATTTTGAATAAACCCTTTAGTTGTAATTGGTCATATGACTAATATTTTGAATTTGAAACAGGGTTTTATTTGTAGACATCCTTTAATCTAGGCTAAAGATCAGCCCAATTGTCTTAATTAATTATCTGAAACTAGAATTCACCAACTCAGGTTATACACATAACATTTTATTTCTTTGGACCTTCAGTTCATAGAAACAACAGATTAATTATAATGCTCACTTCATCACATTTTCATCATTTGTCCATGCATGGTCTTCTTTTATTTACTTATATATTCAACTATTTAGTTAGATATACATAAGTAAATAAGCGCCTGCAAAATTACCACTCAAGACAATAGCTAAATTCTTACCATTTTTCACCACTCTTCCCTCTAACTTGCTTTAGCTGATATAAACGTAAGCTTGAAAATCAAGTTAATAATTCTCTT
Source organism: Loxodonta africana (assembly GCF_030014295.1). Classification (NCBI taxonomy): domain Eukaryota; kingdom Metazoa; phylum Chordata; class Mammalia; order Proboscidea; family Elephantidae; genus Loxodonta; species Loxodonta africana. The sequence goes on from NC_087349.1 coordinate 35,700,603, forward strand.
TCTTCCTTTTTTAAAATATTATTATATTTCTATGTATTCCTTGCTATATATTTTTAAATTTGAGTAAAGTTAAGCTTAATACAAGAGAATATACTCTGAAGTATTATATTGGTACTGTCCACTTAATATTATATCATTAAGATTCACCTATATTTTTGCATCTCTGTGGTTTATTAAATTCGAATGCCATGTAATATTCCTTTGTGTGATATGCCATAGTTTTTTTTTTTTTGTTTGTTTACTACACTCTCTGTTGAGAGACATTTGGGTTGATTAAATGTTTGTGTAATTGATGACAGCACTACTGTAGACCTTTTTATAGATGTCTCCTGTCTATGTGCAAGGGTTTCTCTTGGGTATATACCTAGGAGTGGATATAGTGGTCAATAATAATATAAATGTTCAATTTTAGAAGATAGACTGTATACCAAAGTGGTTGCACCTATTTATTCTCCCACCAGCAATGCATAAGAAAGCGTATAGCTCAATACCCTCATCTCTAACTCCGTATGACAGACTTGTAAATTTTTGTTAATTAAAGGGGTATAAAATGGTATTGTCTTATAGTCATGTTTTGCACTTTTCTCTCCTCTAATAATGCTGACCATCTCTGCATGTGCTTATTGGCATTAGAGTTTTTTCTTCTGTGAAATATCTGTTTCTGTCTTTTGTCCCCACTGAATGAGTTATTGTGCTTTCTTGTTGATTTATAAGAGTTCTTTATATATTCTTGATACTTGTGTTGATTTTGTGTATTGAAAGCATCTTCCTCTAGTTTGTAGCTTACGTTTTTACTTTCTAAAGATGTCTCTTAATGAACAAAAGCTTTAAATTTTAAGAGTTAAATCCACCAATTTTTTATAATCAATGCCCTCTTTCACTCTTATTTAAGAAACATGTTCCTATGCAAAAGTCTGAAAGATATTCCCATTTAATTTCTATTAAGGATTTAAAGGTTTTAAAAAAATATTTAAGCACTTAATACATTTAGAGTTTGTTTTTTAATATATATTATGCCAGTTTCAGAGCCCTGATGGCGCAATGGTTAAGAGCTTCACTACTAACCAAAAGGTCAGCAGTTCGAATCCACCAGCTGCTCTTTGCAAACTCTATGGGGCAGTTCTACTCTGTCCTATAGGGTTGCTATAAGTCAGAATCAACTTGATGGCAACAAGCTTGGTTTTTGGTGCCAATTCCTTCATTTCCCATAAGAGTAACCATTTTTAATTTACTGAAAAGGTCCTAATTTCCTGGCTGTCTCATATGTCACATGTGTCATATACCAAATTTCCATAGATGTGTGAGTCTGTTTCTAAGCTCTCAATCCCATTTCATTCGTCAGTTTGTGTGTCCCTGTACCAATATCACACTGTCTTAATCACTAAATATTTATAAAAAAACAAATACCAAACCCATTGCCATTGAGTTGATTCCAACTCAGAGCGACCCTATAGGACAGAGTAGAATTGCCCCATAGAGTTTCCAAGAAGTGCCTGGTGGATTTGAACTGCTGGCCTTTTGACTAGCAGCCGAATTCTTAACCATTACGCCACCACGGTTTCCAAATCTTTATAAGAACTCCTGAAATCAGGTAGTGTAGGTTGCTTCCCCCTGCTATTTTTCAGAAATATTCTGGCTGTTATTATCCATTTGCTTGTCTCTTTAGAATATATTTTCAAATCCTGTAAAAAACTGTTTTGGTATTTTGATTAGAATTGAATCTGTAGATTGGTTTGGGAGAAAATCAACAACTTTATAATGTCTTCTTCCTATCTATGAACATGGTATATTTTTCAATTTTTCTGTGTCTTCTTTAATATTTGTTGAAACAATTTTATTCTTTTCCTGTAGGAGCTTTTGCTCATAAATATCTGATCCAATATTTAAATTGTATTTATTTTCAGCTCTTCTTCTTTGTATTTATTCCAAAATATAAAACTTTTAATTTTTTAAACATTTCTGTATTTAGCTGTTTTTGTAAGAAACTGAACATAATAGTACACAGATGAGTACCTAATTTTTGTTCCTAAAATGAGATGCAAGCAGGCTCCTTTCCTTTTGAATCAAGTACTATTTAAAAATTGAAGTATTTTAGGAGGATTGAGTTAGAAAAAAAATGATTCTTAGCATTTTGGTTAGGTAAAAACAAAAACTTTGGAGTAACTATTATTTTCCTCTACAAATGATATCTTCAGTATTGTTATGGCAATAAAGAAGAAGCAGGAATAGTAAAGGCTTTTTAATGTTTTATTTGTAAAACACGCATAGCATTTTGTGCATGGATAAGAAAAGATGTGTCATCTCACAGTTACAGTCCACCAAAATGAATCTTTGCATAGTTATTGACCCCAAAAAAATTGACATCATTAAATAATATAAAGAGTTAGAAATTCATTGAGTGTCAATTATGTAAATAATTTATTTTTCTAACAAAATTACATTTATATAGTGGTGTTATTTTCACTTACGGGTCCAATGAAGTTACCAAATATTGTTGGTAAAGTTAAAATTAAGCTTTGTGAATATACACAAAATGGAAAATTACCCTCTTTCATAATCAGTATGGAAGAGTTTGCAATTTTCTCATGATTTGGTGAAATAAAATTTGCCAAGATTTACTTGATTTTATTTCTTGATCCTTCCTGGGATTTGGATCAAAATTGTCTATGCAATGAAAACTAGACTCAACTACACAAATTAATTAGCCATTGTCCAACTCTCTAGATTTCTTTTGTTGCAGAAAAAGTCATTTAGAAGTCACTAGAAGAAAAATTCAGCTGAGACAATACGAGATAATGTGAATACTGGGCCAAACATTTCTGAGAGATTGACTCATGTCACGACTATACACAAAGTGGGCTTTTTCACTAATACTTTCCCTACTGAGTGTCACTGGTGAATCTAAATTCTAACGACTCCACAAATATACCTAAAAACAGTCTATATAAGAGAGAAAATAGTATTTATCTTTTTTAATCAGTATGCAGAATACGATAGAAAAGGGAGTGTAACCTGAATCATTTTAAAGTAAGAACATATATGCTCACATATGAGCGATCTGAAGTCTCGGCTATAAAACTAGCCTGTGGCAATACACATATAGTCTTTTAACTGAGTATAAATTTAGCTGCCTTTTCAGTTTTTAGTTAGGTTGTGTTTTTCTCCTTTTCTGGAGAGAGAGTTAATATTGTATCAGTTCAACTGAAAGAATTTTGAGTAAAATGGAACACAAAAAAATTAATAATTGAAATGTTAGAAAGCAATTTCCTCAACCACAAATGGACTGTCAGCTCATAAAACTTTATCATTTAAACAAGAGAAAAATGTTCTCACTTATGAAGATTAAATTCATGAATGATGGAATAATCTGCATTTACACGCATTTTTACTTTGGTTATATAAGTTTTAATATGAATAACACACATTTAGAAATATGGCATTGTGTGAATTATTTTTCAATTTTTCTACCATCAGTATTTACCATTGCTTCATTCCAGAAGATTAATTTTGTTAAAAAAAATACAAAGTAAGATTTTAAAATATGAAAGGATAAATGTATATTTGCCTTATTACTGGCTTGAGTTTCACCCTGTATAAAAAATATTTAAAAGATGTAGTCCAAGAAAATATTTATAACATTTTTTTTTTTTAATTTAACAGTAAAGAAGAATCATCGGTGACATCAGAAGGGAATAACTTTGAGGATTCAAAGGTTATAGGTAATGTTTATTTAATTTTTAAACAAAATCTGTCTCTTTTGCTAACAATTAAAAAAAAATTCACACATGTACAATCATATTAACTTTTCAGATACCTATATCCCAACAATTGTTTGTTCTGCTGATGACAAGGAAGACTTGGAGACTGGTAATCAAAATGCAAAAGACGTAAACAGGGAACATGATGAACATAATGAAAAAGAATTAGAGTTGATGGTAAGTGTTCTGGTTGCCACGGTATTAGAGGAGATGAATCCATTTATGCTTCAAAGATGCTGCAATGCCTGCCTTTCAAAAGCTTCAACTAATATAATTTGTAAATGTGAAAGCACAGCCTATTCTGTCCTTGCATCTCCAGCTTGATCAACAAGGCACTTTGATTTCAGTATGTTGCTTCTGGTCTCTGCAGTGGTAAATTAATGACATTCATTTCTTATCTCTTTACCAGCGGCTCCGAGTAATAGTTTTTAGGAATTACAGGAGAGGTAGCAGTACCCTGATGTGCATTTCTAATCTTTGTGACAAGTGTACACTTAGCATAAATTACTTCTCTGTAAAATGAGAGGGTTGGACTAGGACTAGATGATTGTTACGGTCTGATCCTAGAAGCCTATGGTTCTTGCTTTACTTTTTTTTTTTTTTAACTTCCATCCTTCTGAGATTCTCATAGTTTTGTATCATTGCAAAGCATTAAATTACTAGTGAGAAGAAAATAGCCTGGGCCATGATTTTTAAACAGGAAACAAATTCTGTACTGTACAATTTAGTATTAAATTTGTTATCATAAATTTCACACTTGGTGAACATTCAATCTATTTGGCATTTTGGGGTGTGCTTTAGATACCATTTTTTATCACAAAGGAAGAAACAGCAGTAAATGAGTCACACAATGCAATTTATCCTTTACTGTATCTGGTTGGAGCTCCTCTCATTGGGATGCCTAGATTCATAATCATCTAAGATTAGAAAGACGTTTGCCTCTTCAGTGTGAGAGCTGAAACAGAAAAGAAACGGAGCTCATCTCTTTCCCCACACATTCCACTTTTTCTATAGTGATATGGGAGCTGCACACTAAAGTATGCAATTTACTTTGCTCCAACTTTAAGAAACTACAAAGTTGTCACCCATTGTGAGAATTCTCACCAGCTGAAAGTTAGCATCGCCATTTTTTTTTTCAAACCACAGAATATAATGAAAGAGCCCTGAAAAATCACATACTTCACCAACACACCTCATTAGAATGAGCAGGCTCAAATATAAAAGTTTGTTTAGAAGTTACTGAGATTGTACGTCCAATAAATGAACAGGGAGCTGTAATTTAGATGCTAATTTACTCCATGCTGACGTTAATGCATAAAACAATGAAGCTCTATAATAGATGGAAATACAACCAAATCTGTGGAACCCACAGGCATTGGCTTACAAGACAGCTGTGCAGTTGACAAGTAACATGAGCCTTATGTGAGAAGAAGGGGAAGACGTAAGATTTGCATATAATTATTGAGATCATGCAAATGTCAGTTATGAGGAGAAAAAAAAAAAAAAACACAGGCATCTCACTGTTAAATCCTGACAGTTGGCATCACTGAAGAGCTCAAATACATTTGAGTACCAGTTGGCAGAGGGTCATTAAAACAGAATTTGCAGAGACATTAACTCCCTCACTTTTCTTTGAGTGACGTTTTGCTATTAATAGTTTGCAGAGGCTTTGCAGAAAACATATTAATAAGAGAAACTGTAACGGGGGCACCTACAGCAAGTATAAATGCAGCAAGGGGCGCCCAGGAAGCTGCTCTCTAATTGATTAGCATGGAGCTATCAATGTGTATATCCTTAGTGAGGAGAAAGTGCAATGACAAGCAAGAATAGTTGAATAATACAATGTGATATTTGGAAGCTGGGAAGGAGAGTGATTAATTTGGGCCCCTTTTCTTATTAATCTCATTCCCAAATCATACCCCACAAAGATCTCCCCAAAACATCCGGCTTCCAGAGGAGTTTGTACGAAATCTACAATTAAAATGAGTCAAGGAAATCTACCAGATAATTACTAGCTGAGTTAATAAAACCTATATAATTCATTTTGTATATTTAAAAAGATCACTTGGTCATTATTTTTTGTTTTTTTCATCCCTTAAGATAAATGAACGCTTAATACGAACTAGACGTACTCCTCCCAGAGATGAAAAGAATACATTTTCAACAGATCCAGTCAATTTTCCAAATAAAGCTGAAGGGTTGGAGAAGAAAATCCGCCATGAGATATGTACTGACTTGTTCGAAAGGCCTTTGTCTCCAAGTTCATCAGCAGAAAGCTCCTTACAGAGAGATTTTTACTACAATGAAAAATATTCCTCAGGAAATGAGTGTAGTTATCAACCATCAGAGAAAATTACCTCAGGTATGGGAGAAATCAAGCCATCATTGGGAGATGCTAGCAGTGATGAATTAGTGCAATTATGCGTCAGCAGCAAAGAACTGGATGATAATGCTAATCCAGCCCAAGAGAGGGGCAGAGTGCAAATATCCTGTCCCTTCCCAGATCAACTAATGGCAGGCAGCCTTAAGAAAAAACATAAAGGAGAAGCTAAGAAAATTGAAATAAAAGATCGGGAATGTTTAAGAAGAGATTTCCATTCAGGAGAATCTGCATATCTGGAAGAAACAACACGAAAAGGATCTTCCAGGGAAGATTATGGCAGTGGTGAGGATAAGGAAGAGCAAAGAATACATTTAAGTCTTCATGAAAAAGAAAACAGCAATTTTCAATCAGACTTCCATGACCAAGAAAGGAAGACAGGCCACTCTCAAATAAGTGTGGAAGTATTAGGAGCTAGTAGCAAAGACCTAACTGCTCTGTTGAGCAAGGAGACCACAATTCCCAGCCGGCCAATAACAGCAGATACGTTTCCTTCACCAAGGACACATTTAAGTTGGGAAGAAGTTGTGGTAACAACCCCAGAGCGTGATTTCATGACCAGTGGAGGCACGACTTTAGGAGGGATGCCGGGGCAAGTCTGTTCACCAAGAAATGAAAATGCTTTGAGGAATGATTATCCTTTCCAAGTTGAAGAAGAAAAATCAGATTGGGTTAATCCTGAAGATCAGAAGAAGAACACACGGCATAAACTCAGTTGGAATGTTCTAGAAAGTCAGAGAAAAGCAAGAGAGAGTAAGACAAATGTAGCAGAACAGGTCACAAAACAAGCAGATTGTGAAGACATATGGGAAAAGAGAGATAACACAAGGAGTTTGAAAGGTACTTCTACAGAATTGTTTACCTGCCAAGAAACAGTAAGCTGTGAACTGTCTTCGCTAGCTGATCATGGTATTACTGAGAAAGCAGAAGCAGGTACAGCTTATATAATTAAGACAACATCAGAAAGTACTCCAGAAAGCATGTCTGCTGGAGAAAAAGCAATAATTGCTAAGCTACCTCAAGAGACAGCAAGAAGTGACAGGCCCATCGAGGAAAGGGAAACAGCGTTTGATCCACATGAAGGGAGGGATGATGACTCACATTATACCCTTTGTCAACAGAATACAGGAGCTGTAATCTATGACAATGATTTTGAAAAGAAATCACATTTAGGTATTTGTAATGTACATGTAGATGAAATGGAGAAGGAAGAAACCATGTCTATGTACAAGCCTGGGAAGACACATGACAGGGAGAAAAGTAGCACTGGAAATATAACATCTGTAGAAGAATCCTTACAGGCCATTACAGGGCACCATAAAGCAGCTTTGAAAAGGGATTTACACTTGGAAATGTTGCCAACAGATGAAAAAATGTTTTCAGAAAATAGAGATGATGGGAAAGTCCAAGAATTATCAATGAAAACAGACTTAGATGTCCTCACTCCTTCTGCTTTTAGCTCAGACACTAATAGAGCTTCTCAGAATGGTTCTGACATTTCTAATCACCATACTAAAACTTCAGTGCCATCTGACAAACAGACAACTGCCGCAGAGAATGCAGTTACTACTGTGGCTATCCATTCTATTTCTAATAAATCAGAAAATAATTGTAATCCAACAAGTGAAATCCAGGATGTTGAGAAGCACCCTCATCCTGGGTCTATAGCTGAAGAAGTTCCCAAAAGCTCAGGAAAAGTGGCATCCAGTTGTAGAGGAGAAAGATGCATAGGCCAGGTTTTCCAACAAGGAGAATGCAGTGTGGAAAAATCTCTAGGGCCAATGATTTTAGTCAGTGAACCTTTTGAGAACAAGGAAGAAGCAAGGCATGGCAATGAAGGGTTACTAAACTCCGAAAAATCATTATGCTCTTCAGGTAACAAGGAATGTGAAAATTCTGCCTCTACTAGTCCCCCGGCCGAAGAAGGTCAAGCTCAATGCAGTGAATCTCTGCTTTCAAGATACATCAACTCAAAAATACCTTATTTCCTTTTGTTTCTGGTATTTCTTGTAACCATCTACCACTATGATTTAATGATTGGCTTGGCATTCTACCTTTTTTCATTGTACTGGCTATCCTGGGAAGGGGGGAGACAAAAGGAGTCTGTCAAAAAGAAGTAACCTCAGCAATATTACTTTTCTCTCTTAAAACGTAACGTATTTAGTCCCAAACATTTGGATTGGTGAAACAGGCTATTCATTGTTCAAAGAGCCAGCGCAGTTTTTCTCTTGAAGGATCATTTAAAAAGGAATGCGTATGAAGTTTGCTCCTTCATATAAGTAATTATTCTATATAGGACCATTATGTTTGGATCATTAAATACCTATATGAATATGAGATCTGAAGCACGTCAAGTTGAAATTAGGTACAGCTGTTGCTCCTTAGCAGGTTATGAAGTTGCAATGCTTCACATCTCTTCACTACTTAAAGTGCCATTTCTTACATTCATTTCTTTTGCCGTAAAGCTTCTTTTTTTTTTTTCCTGAGAGTATTTTTCCCCCTACAGCTTTTAAAACTAGAAAAAAATGGACAATGGCAGAAGGACATTTTTGGTCTTTTAGTATTGACCATGAAATTTGCATTTACCACTGTATCATTTATTGTCACCTTTTGATAGCTCAAATCTCTCACTTTGCATTTCTTATTTCTAAGAACAACACCCATGTATACTGAAATGTGTAAACTTAAATAAAAGAAGGACATTATGTTTGCATGGATAATACTTTGTACCTACACACCTTACACTTCCTTTTTATCTACAAAGCCAGGGCATACATAAGTCAAATCTGACAAAGACTGAGGCAATTGGGAGATTATCTTTCAATTCTATATGATTTTGTGGGTAGCCTGTCTTGAAGGAATGTTTTTCTCTTGTAAAGGGAGACTGTAACACAGCTGAACGATTTCAATGTCAACTATTATTCAGAGTTGGAAATTCAAATAAAAAGACCCACAAGCATTGCTTAAGAATGAATTTGTGCCTATAAAGCATAAAGTATTAAATGATAATAATAAAAAAAGATTTCCAAATGAACTATTTGTTCTACCTGGAAGTATTTTTGTCTTCAAACAAAACTTTTCTCAGTATAAGACAATAAATTTTCTTTCAAGATGCAGTTGGAGAACAAACAGTCATTGGTGGTATTCGTTATGTGATTATCAGGTTGGTAGGTGATGATTCAAAACTTTAAGTAGGCAGGAATCTGAGGGAGAAATAAATATCCAGTATAGCAAAAGCTTTCGCCATTGTTATTATCTTTGGCTAAGTATGTGAAAAATGGCACTAATCATTTTAGTCAAGTAGGGATAATACAAGGATTCATACCCAAGTGACTTCATCAATCATTTATTGAGTGACTACTATATATAAAACCCTGTGCTCTGTTCTATGGCAAGGCACTATCTTCAATGCTCTGGATTAAAGCTAGGCATAGGTATGTAGTATGATAATTTTAAATTGGCAGAGAATATGGAAGGAAGTCATACAGACAGAGCCTACATGAATGATTCTTTTTTCATGGGAACCTTTTTGATAGAACATGTAATATTGATAGTTGGAAAGAAAAAGTAGTTTGTTTATACCTCAACCCTATAAATGTAAATTCAATGAGCAAAACCTGTCTATATACAGAATCCCACATATCTAAGAAATGTGCATTTGTGGGAAGACAAAATGAGAATGAAACACTTAAACTGACTGTCACCTGGTAGTAAATGATTTCCGTAATTTTCTTTAGGTAAACAACTATTTCCAAATCCCCTAATTGCATGCTTCTCTCAAGTCCCATTCAAATTGAGTGCTTGACTTAAACTGTTCAGTTGAACAAATACAAACATCCTGAAGTAGAACTTAGAGCAAATATTTGATTATTTGAGAAAGCATATTTTCATTAAATACAAGTGGATTACTGGAGGCAGTGCCTAGAATATTATCTCTAAAATTGCTATTCTGATAATTTTGTTGACAGGTAAATTACAATGGAGTTAAGGTTAGCATTTCTTCAGTTCTTAATGGCCTGGCTTTTGCATTCTACCTTTAAGGGTTTTAGTCAATATGCCATATCTTATTAATGTGAAGAAGAATAATACTACATTGCTTTATGAACACAGGTGCCTGCATGTAATTATTCCCCTTAAAAAAAAAAAAGCCATATAATTTCTTCTTTCTCTTTTATTTGACTTTTGGTAACTTTAATCTACAAAATTCCCTCACACATATTTGTAATATGACAATAGCTATTTCAAAAGATTTCAAAATTCTCTATTAGGTATTTCTTTGTAGAAATGATTGGTGATTTAATGACTTTCCAAACATTACTTAGGAAGAGCTGGCAATAAAGTCGCAAGTACTTGTGAAACTATGGCTAGGTGGAAAGGTAGATTTTTACAACCTGTTTTGGCTACATCATTATATTGCACAAGAGAAAACGATCTTAGGAAGAACTGAGTGTGACTCATCATGGCAAGAGTAATCTTTATAAGCACAGCTGCCCTTACCATATCTCCCCGAGCATTGGTTAAGTGCCAAAAAAGGGCATAGCAAGAACGTAAGCAAAGAGAGATGCACTGCACATTGGGTTCCTAAATTGGGTAAGAAATGTAATATAGTAATCATTACCTTTGATCTTTTGGGGGTTTCTATTAGAAACAGCATTCTAAATAAGTATCGCCAAGTCAAGCAACTATAGCTAGGAAAAATAATTACTTTTAAAATTCATGCTTGTATGAACTATTTCAATAGATTTCTCAAAGTAAGAAGAAATAAGTCTGTGAGATGACACCACCCCTCAATCTTACAGGACATTGGGTAAATGCAGTATGTTTGTTTCCCTGTTGAGTGATAATGTTTTGATACTCTCCTGCGTAAGTGGAAAACTTAAAAATATCCAGACCAATGTTGGCCAATAAGTAACATATTTTAGTTTTCCAGATAGCATTCATGGTTTCCATTCATGAATATGGTTTCCTATCACCATGCGTGTCATCTTCTTTTTTAGGCTTACATTTTGCATTTAAATAAATCAAACAAAACAAAACATTGGAAAAGTAGCATGAGAACTAGTAAAGACCTAGACAGCAGAGCTGGCACTTCCAGTACTGGTTCAGCTACCGATTTCTGTAATCAGGATCTCTGATTTCACTGAGTGAATATAGAAATTGAACCATGTAATAAGGATTTCTTTTATTATTTGTATCCTGTCTTAGCCAGTTCCTGTGGAAGAACAGGATCGATTTTAATTCTGCAACAATATATGAAAGAAATATGACACCATGCTTCTCCAGTATCTTCATCAGTGTATACCTTTACGAAGAGTACTGCTAAAAAATGTTATTTGTATTTATTTAAGTTCATTTGCTTATTTTTTCTATTTTCAGAAATAATTCATAATAAAATCATGGCAGCATAATTTGCTTTTTATCTGTTAAAAAGATATTGGTCACTAATCCAATATGTTTCTATCACTTTCTCCAAACCTCTTTAAACAGCAAGTTTCATTTTCACTAGACTTTGAACCTAGCTTTGAACGCTCAACTGTTGTATAAGAAAAGACATTATGGTAGTGTGTTAAAATTTTATTAAAAAACTACTCTATAACAAAATCTACCTATTTTTGCATCATTTCTATTTATGCATTTGTTAAAAGCATAAATATTCCGTTCACTTTGGAAAGGGTAAAACAATACATTATATAAAAATTTAAGGAAAAAAAAAAACCCTAAGTCTTTTCTTTATATATCTAATTCTTTATATTCATGATAAAGAGGGCCCTGGGTAAATCTATACTGGATTACAGACAAATTGTTTTTATTTGGCTATAATGTCTCCAAGATCTGATTTTGGCAGCAGAGTTTAACATCTAATTAAGTTTTTTGGTCTTGGATGAAACTGGTGTATCTTCTAGCTTATCACCCCGCCTGAACCTTCCAGGCTCATTTTCCAGTGTTCCCTGCCTCAAATGCCCTATTAGAGACCAAGTCACGCCACGCTCATCTGTTCCTCTATAATTGCTCACGTATTCCCCTCTGCCTAGAGGACGCTTTTGGCTGGCCTTCTCTATCCAAATTCTGCAAGCTTTTCTATTTACCACTTAAGTCCTCTTCTCTTGATGTCTCCTACTATGTCAGCTGGTGGGATCCCTCTACACTCAGATCTTTTCTGATATTTAACTCTTCTTACATGCACTGGACCTTTGACTCATCATACTAGCTGGATTTTCTGCTTATTCAGGATAGAAACAATGGTTTCCACTTCCCTCCTATCAACCCCTTAAGGTCCAGCTTGGTGTGAGAGGTATGTAGGAATCCTCAATCAACGCCTGTGAAATAGGATTGAACTGCAGTGATGTCTCCTTTCTCTTCTGTCTCTGAGGTCCCATTTAAAAATGAATAAACGTAACTAAAAAAAAAAAAGCTAGGATATTCCTGAAGAGAAGCTAAAAAGAGGCAAAGAAAGCGTTGAGAAACAAGAGTAAGTAGTGCAGTGGATTTGGGATGTGGGGAAAAGAGAAACAATTATTTCTCTCCATTCTTCTTAACAATTAAATTGGTGTTCTGTATTAATTCTTCCTGGTGTATGAAAGATTTTCTTATTCTATTTTGTGGGAAATAATATACAAATTATACATTAAAATATAAAGGATGCATACCTGATATCACTGGCTAATGTGAAAATTAACAGAACAAGATATGTTTTTATATAAAGCAGCTCAGTAGCTTAAAACCAACAAACATCACAAGGTATAAAGCGTAAGAAACTCAATCCTCCCAACCACTGCCATGCCCTTTAAAAATGGCTGACCTGTCAATTTCACACCTGTGCTGTATGGACAGTTTTAGGGTAAGCAAATACGACTAGCAAAAATAGTCGGTGGATTTTTTGAAAAGAAAATATTTACCTGATTAACACATAAGAAGAGAGTGTTTATACGTGTGTGTGTGTATACATGTAGAGTATATTATATATAATGTAATATAAATATAATATATACACACATATACATATTATTTTGACATTCCAAAAATGACAGTAATGGCAGTGAACATAATCTACTAATACTATGTGTAGTGATGTATGTAATAAGTGAAGTTTGATTCTTTCCTTGAAGAGACTCATTCTATCAGGTTAGAAGTGAAATTCAAATGCTAACACAAAGATGTGCCTATTTTTGAGGCGTAATTCAAAGGAAAGCAGTGTATGTCCTGGAAATGTAGTAACACGCCATATAACAGCTTAAAACCATCAGCAATTAGTCTCTTAAGACTTAAACAACAGCGAGATACATGCCTACTATATCATAGAATTCATCAATAGCATGTATCGGTTGACTTGGTTCTGCGTGGAAACAGATTTAAAATTTCCTAAAGACACAGTCTATAAAACATAATATTAAACAGCAGAAAGATGGTGCTCAGAATTCATTATAACAGCTTAAAAATTCTCTTTGTAAACACTTAAATAACTCATCATCTGCTTTTAGTAATTTTATGTAGGAGGTTTTTATGTTAGAGTTTATAAAATATTTTTTTAGCCAAGGAACATTTAGGAAAATATCATAGTTAAATCATTTTTATACACGTGCTCTAAAAACGATATTGACACTTTGTTTCAGCACATTGTCTCTTCCCAATTAATCAATAAATCTTTGGAAAATCCAATTTTCTCTTTTCTTCATGCATATAAACTTTTCCCACTTTTAAGCAACAGTCCTGAGTCCTAACTAAAGAAAGGAATAAAGGTTAAAGAGAAAACAAGATCATTTGTTTCCTAACTTCACAGAAGTAAGTGGAAATATTTTAAATCCATTTCTACTCTTTGAAAGTTGGAAAGAAAAAATAAGAAGTAAAGGTTAGAGATTATAAATATCCTTCATATTTATTTAATAGTCTTTAGTGCTGGAATCAGAGCTACAGGGTTGCTATGAGTTGGAATCAACTTGATGGCAACGAGTTTGGTTTTTTTTGGTTGATATACATATATATATAAGGATCAACTTGACAAGTGCCATAAAAAACTTGATATTTATTGGAATTTTACTGAATGGGTACATTAATTTGAGAATCAACATTTAAAAAATATTGAATACACCCATAAAAGTAGTATATTTCTTAATTTGTTCAATTTGATTTTTTTATTCCTTCAATCGTGATTTATAATTTTTTGTGAATGCATTACACATCTACTATTGACTTTGTTTCTAGACGCCTTATGGATTGTGTTGCTGTTGTGAATAGAATCTTTTTTTCTAATTATATTTTCTTTTTGGTAATTATTGATTTTCATAATTATTGATTTTTATATGTTCACTTATTCAGCTACTCTGCCTAACTCTCTTTTTAGTTCTACTTGTTATTTGTTACATATTTTGGTAATTATACCAAAAGTGTATAGGAACACTATCGATTTTTATATGTTCTTTTTATGCAGTTTGTCAAACTTCCTCATTAGTTCAACTAGTTTGTTTTTAATCCATTTCTTCTAATTTCTTTTCTTTGGTTTCTTGTGATGAATGTATGGTTCATTTAATTGTTCCTCTTTTAAACAGTTCATATAATATGATAAATAAACCTAATACTTGAGCTTTAACTGGTTTTGAAATACACACACACACAAATAACATCTTTAATTTTTGTTCATTTCTATTTTCTACTTCTGTTTGTATTTCCTTTTTAACACAAAAGGTATTTAGCAGGGCATTTAATTTTTTGTTTTGCTTTACATTCTTTTATTACTGATTGCAAATTAATTTAGACTACTGGTAGACAATATGGTTTGCTGCTTATTTTTTGAAATATATTTCTTTTGTGGCCCCCTACATTGTCAATTTTATTATTATTCCAAGTATACATATTCTTTCGGGTATGGATTTTTGTATGTATCTATCAGATCAAACTTCTTTAGTTTGGTGTTAAAACCATATTCTAGCTAATATTTACTGTGCTTCAACTATCATTACATAGAATCTCCCACTAATATTATGAATGTCCATTTCTCCTTGTAGTTATGTCAGTTTTACTTTAACTATTTCAAGGCTATGTTCTTAATTGTAAGTAAGTTCGTGATTATTACCATTTTTAGTAAATTATTACCTTCATTATTGTAAATAATACCCTTATTAATATTTGCCTTAAATTCCATGTCATCATACTAATATTGCTGCATTGGTTTTCTTATGCTTAGTATTTGTATAATACAGCTTGTCTCATTACTTTATCATGTCTCTTGTCAGCAATTTATGGCTATATTTTTTAAAAGACATAGTCTGTAATCTGTATTTTAGTAGGTGAATCTGAGCCCTTAACACCTTTTTGACTACTATGAGTTGGAATCGACTAGACAGAAACGGGTTTCATAGGTTTTAGCTTAATTTTACCATGTTATTCTGAGCTTTCTGTTTGTCATCTTTGAAAATTATATTTATTAGCATTTGTGAGGGTGAAACTCTTGAAAATTTTCTTTCCTTGCCCTGCTGCTTTAGAAGTGATATATACTATTTCAATTGTTTGTGGTTATTCTTAATTAAATATATATGTATATTGTATATATATTTTTAATATGTGTGTGTATATGTATATATTTTTAAAGTATTTTTCCCTAACAAAATCATTTTTGTTTTCTATCAGTCAAAAGAAACAAGAACCATGGCATGTTTTAATGATCTCATGTTGGTATTGGTTTTGAAAGTTTTTTTTTTAATGGATTTAACACAAATGTAGCTTTTTTTTTTTTAACTTAATAGTTAAATTTACAGACATTTCACCAAGTTTGGTGTTTACTCTTGCTTCTTGCACCTCATGCCAACTGTCTGGATTTTCTTTTTCTTACTGAAGTATGTCTACTAATGGTCATTTTACTGAGGGTCTGTCGTGGATTGAATAGTGTCCCCTCAAAATATGCGTCAATTTGGCTAGTCCATGAATCTCAGTGTTGTGTGATTGTCCGCCATTTTGTCACCTGATGTGATCACCCTTTGTGTTGTAAATCCTAACCTCTATGATGTTAATGAGGCGGGATTAGAGGCAGTTACGTTAATGAGGCAGGACTCAATCTACAAGATTAGGTTGTGTTTTAAGCCAATCTCTTTTGAGATACACAAGACAGAAGTGAGCAGAGTGACATGGGGCCCTCATACCACTAAGAAACAAGAGCCAGGAGAACAATGTGTCTTTTGGACCTGGGGTCCTTGTGCTGAGAAGCTCCTGGACTGGGGAAGATTGATGACAAGGAACTTCCCCCAGAGCCAACAGAGAGAGAAAGCCTTCCCCTGGAGCTATCACCCTGAAATTAGACTTCTAGCTTTCTGAACTGTGAGAGAATACATTTCTCTTTGTTAAAGTCATCCACTTGTGGTATGTTTGTTATACAGCACTTGATGACTAAGACAGGGTGTCTTGATGAAAATTTCCTTAGTCTTCATAAATCTGAAAATGTTCTTTCTACTGATATTTTACTGCATATGGCATTCAATGTGGACAGTTATTTTTTCTTACCACTTTGAAGATATCCCATCATCTTCTTTCGTCTTGTATTGTTGGTGAGAATTCAAAGTCTATTTGTTCATTAGCAGTTAATCAGTGCTTCCTCTCAGATAGATGAAGATTTTTCTTTAGCAGACAAACATGATACAGCCAAAACAATTGTCAATTTCTCTCCTACCTAAAATCCCATCAAAATGAGACTAAGAGGATAAAGTAATGAATACAGCTATAGCAAGAAAAATATCAGGGAAGGACACAGTAGTAACAAATTTGGCAAGCTTTTACACATATTGATAAGTGATAGTATACTTAGCAGACCAGATAAAACTCAGAATCAATCCAATTGCACCATGTAACACCAGAAATTTTTTGAAAAATTAGACCCACGAAGTGCCTCCAAAAACGATGTAGTACTGAAAAGAGAAAGAACAGTTGAAAGGCTGTATAAGATGCATTTAGACACCTAGATCCCCTTGCTTGCTCCAAATAGACAGTCAGCTCTGCCTTCTCAATACCAGCAGGACCAGAAGTTTATTCTCTGAGGAAATGAATTAACCTGCCCAAAGAGGGATAAAAAAGCCTTCAGAGACAGTGCAATTTAAATGCCCACTATTCAAATAGCTGAGTTAGCTTACCCTACTGTGAGAGTCACCAGTCAGCAAGTATCCCTGCCTCTCCCCATGACATACATATGTGCATAAAAACACACGTAGATTCCAACCAACTTCTTAATATTTCTTACCACTCTTAAATAATATTAAAAGCCAACACTCGGAACATTTGAAGACAGTCTTTAGCATAAAAGATAGATACGCTTCCCCCTAAAAAGTCAATGTAGGGCACAGAAAAGCATTCAAAACAACTATAACTGATATTCTCAAAGAGATGCAAGACTATATTGCAGACACAAAAAGGAACCAGAAGGCATTAAAAAGAATAAACACTGAACAAAACAATTATGTAATTGTGATTATTTCATAAAATTGGAAAGATTGAAAAGGAAAATTAAGAACATTTTGCAGAAAGTAGAATGAAATTACAAAGAAATGGAAAATCAGAGAGAAAAGAGAAACCAGAGGTTTCCCGACCCGTGCACAAGATGGCGGTCAGGATAGGACTGCTGAAGCTTCGTTTTGGACTCTTTGACACGGGGCTGGGGACTACACACAGTCTTTCCCCAGGTGATGAATGCTCACGGCAGTGGCGTGGGACCTCGCAGGGTACAAGGCTTGCTCTCTACTGTTCCCAGACCCTGAAGGCTACCCAGCCCTCCCCCGGGGGGGAGGGTAGAGGGCAGGGGAACTGAAGGAAAATAAGGCCCGGCCGTCCCGCCTCATCCCTCTTTGCCTTAGAGCAGTGGCTGGGCTCATTTTAGAGCCAAGTTCAATCACTTGCAGCCTCCATGGTCCCTGGGAAGAAGATTAACATCCACATGGGAGAGATGGCCAGCTGCCTAAGTCAGGGCAGGCATCCCAGGGCGCCTGTAGGCAGAAATTTTGGCCCTGTGTACCCGGAGCTTCATGCCTCACTCACTCCGGTGGCTTTGGGCAGTACCCTGGCCTACAAATCCCAGGGCGACCTGGATTCCAGGCTACTGGTGGGTTGTGCCCTGGCTGTCCTGGCTGTGCAGGGGGTTGGAGATTTGGTAAACATTTACTATGACCAAATCAGAAGGCCTAACGTCCAAATAGTTCACAAAGATACAAGTAAGTGAAATATCAAACAGTAGAGATGCCCCAGATTGAGGACCATGAGTTTTCAGATTTGAAAGACCCACTGACCACCCTAGCAAAAGGATGGGAATAGACATACACAAAGGTACACCATCATAAAACTTCAGAACCCTGAAGACAAGGATGATCTATAAAAGCTTTTAGAGAGAAAATAAATAAATAAAACCAAAAACCAAACCCAGTGCCGTCGAGTCGATTCCGACTCATAGCGACCCTATAGGACAGAGTAGAACTGCCCCACAGAGTTTCCAAAGAGCTCCTGGCAGATTCAAACTGCTGCTCCTTTGGCTGGGAGCCATAGCACTTAACCACTACGCCACCAGGGTTTCCAAATAAATAAAATACCTTGTAAATACCTAAGTAAAGATAAATCTAGAAGAAAACACTAGATAGATAGATAGATGGATGATTACATTGCAAATTAACTCCTTAAATTATTCTTTCAATTCACTAATTCTTCTGTCTAATGTAGAACTTTTCTCTCAAATTTTGAGGACCATCATTTGTATTTAAAGATATCTATCTGCCATTTTTCATACCTAGACATTCTTTTTATTTCTTCTTCTTTTAAAAAACAATTTTTTTGCTATTTAAAAAACAAAGTTTTTTTCAATATCAATGTGAATATATTAAATATAGTTATTTTAAAGTCTTTTGAAACATTTCATAAAATCATTTTAATTTGGGGTTAATTTATGTTACAATTCTTGCTTTGATTATGCTTCTTTAGTATTTGATTTCTTCATGTGATTTAGGGTTTTATTTATAAGCTCATTTCTCCTTTCTCTGGGTTATTTCTCCCTGTGACAACCTTGTTTTGTGGTTTTCTTCACCTGGCTTCTTGATCCTTACTTGCAGAATTAGATTCTATCATGGCATTTGGGGACTTCTACAGGGTCACTATAGGGTTGCTATGAGTCAGGATCGACTTGACGGTAACAGGTTTGGTTTGGTTTTTTGCTATGAGTTGGAATCAACTTCAAGGCTTAAAACAATAACAACAATATACCATGAGAAACCCTGGTGGTTAACAGTTAAGTGCTCAGCTGCTAACCGAAGGGTTTTACGGTTCAAACCTGCGGTGTGGCTCTGTGGGAGACAGACCTGATGATCTGCTTCCATAGAGATTAAACCAACCCTGTTGCTGTCCAGTCAGCTCCGACTCATGGCAACCCTATAGGACAGAACAGAACTGCCCCACAGGGTTTCCAAGGCTGTAATCTTTAAGAAAGCAGATTGCCACATCTTTCTCCCCTCAACCTTTTGGTTGGTGGCTGATCACTTAACTACTGTGCCACCAGGGTTCCTTCCATAAAGATTATAGCCTGGGAAGCCCTGTAGGGCAATTCTGCTCTGTTATATGGGGTTGCTATGAGTTGAAAATTGATTCAATGGCACCTAATAACAGCACACCATGGGGATAATAGAAATGTTGTAGATTCTGTTGGTTGCGAAGTCAGTTGGTTCTTTTCGTGCTGTTTTTAATAGGCAAGCTATGTCTGTGTTCTCCCCAGTCCTGGAGCTTGTTTAAGTTGCAGCTTAGGTTTTAGTCAGCATCCTTTCATGAGAAGGGGAGTCCTACACCAGTACTTGGCTTCAAATAATGAGCATGCCTTGAGTTACGTTAACAAATGTTTTTCTCATCTCAGCATTTGTATGTGTCATGTCCTAGGAATTGGCAGATGTGTAGGTAGAGGGAGAAAAATTCAGCCCTGCCATATTAGGGAAAAATGGTGGTGGTGGTGGAGGGGAGATCGGCGATATTATTTGCACTAGCAATCTTTGTTTCAACGTTTAGGGTTATCTCATAGTCCTGTTTACTCTAAAGAAAGGCTTTGTTTTAAATTTTAGCCTTATTGATTCTTGCCTATTTTACCAATAATAAAGGATATTGGTTAATATATTCTCTATTATTCTCCTTGGCTGATAGTAAGACTAACTTACAATTAGTGAGAATTTGGATCAAACAGAGATGCTGTATGAGATTAATTTCTCAAATATTTATGATGTATATATACATTACATTACCCCCCATCCTTTTATGAAACTCAATTTTTACATTAGGAAGAGAACGAAATGATCCACTATTGGAGGTTTCAAGACATTTGGCCAAGTGTTTGTTTCATTATAATCCAAACATTCTCCAGGGCTTAAAAAGGTGCATGCCTCAATGACGGGTGGAATAAAACCTCTTTTGTCATGAATTCTGGGTGCATGTGTTTGAAGTAGAAATATTATTTTTCTCATATTTCATATACTTCTAGCAGGGAAACTGATAGGGGAATAGCACAGAGCACGTAATTCCAGAAACCTGAGTGACATCTCAAGCTTTCAAATTTCCAGCCTTTTTCTTTTACCCATTCATTTCATGTCTCCCACCTCCCCCTCTTTTCTTCTTACTCTTTGCCATTATGAGTGTCTTACTGCTCCCTTAAGATGGTCTCCGGCACTTTAAAATATGGAAATAAATTCTAGTATCTCACAAGATTTTAGGATTGAGTCCAAGCAGATGAGTGCTTTCTATGATCACACTGAAGTGTGATCATATTAAAGTATGAAATAATGCTTAATATTATATAAATTATTAAATGACTAGAGAAAAAGATGAAAATTATTTCATCAAAAATAAGAAAACACATTAGTCAATGCCTGACTTAGACTGCTATAATGTTTGTTTCAAAAACCATGACTCAAAAGCCACGCCCAAAAGACAGCTACATCAAAATAGCTCATTGCCATATCTCTTTGGGTTAGTAGTTCACTCTCCTGACCCACATCATGGAGTATGGCTGACCCAACAAGCTATCAAGTCCAGACAATTGTTGTAAAATCCCTTTCATCTTATTCAGAGAAAATGCCTAGTATATATTTACTTTGCATTATAAGAAAATACATCTTTATGGATTACCTCATCAAAAACATGCTTTAATATAACCTAGAAAATTGAGTGTGGCTCCTCAGATACCAAAACAATTCCAGTATGGGAAAAGATCGAATTAAATTGGGATTTTACTAGCATATTGAGTAAACACTTCATCTTTGATATGTTAACGCTACCTGGGCACCTTTAGGGATTTTTTTTTTTTCTTCCAATTTATAAGTTAGACTTCTCTGTAGGTGTGACCAAGTATAAAGTTTTTGTTTATGCCCACTCAGGTCTTTCAAAGTATCCTGCCTAGTACATGAATAGTTTTTACATATTTAGGTAATTCAGGGCAAAGATTATGTCCAAAGCACCAAAGGGTAGACAATCAATTTTCTTTCATCATGAGTAAAAGGTCACAGCTTACCACAACAAGCATTTCTCATACTGTAGTTCATTTTAACTGGCCATGACTATTTCTGAGTGCTAACACATGTTAGTTAGCTGCCGTGTAAAGTTAGAAGTGCACAACTCTTTGAAAGCATAATCCTGGTAACATCGGGGAATTTCAAAGGAGCTGCAGTAGGGGTGGGTCCTTTAAGATGGAATAGGATTTTGATAGGAGGTGCAAAAGTAAGATTTTCCCTATGAAGGTTGAACTTAATTCAACTCAACAAAGACTTAGAACAAACTAAAATAAATACAGTTAGCTGTTTTGTTTATTATAGTGTGGCAACTACTCTAAGTAGTTAACATGAATTATCTATATCTGTAAAAGAAATCCTTTGAGTTAGACACTCTTTATATTCCCATTTTACGGATAAGTCACTGAGGCACAGAGAATCACTCAGCTATTAAGTGGTAGAAACAGAATTTAATCCAAAACACCCAACTCCAGAGCCCACAATGCTAAAAACCAAGTACCCTGGAGACGATTGCCTGACTTCAAATTCTGACTCCATCTACATCACTCACATCGGTGACTGGCGCGCAATAAGTGCCTAATAAATGTTAACCATTTTAATTATATTTGTTATTATTAGAAGGAGCCCTGGTGGCACAGTGGTAAAAGCACTTGGCTGCTAATCAAAAAGATCAGCAGTTCAGAACCCACCAGCTGCTCCACAGGAGAAAGATGTAACAATCTGCTTCTGTAAAGATTTATAGCCTTGGAAACCCTATGGGGCAGTTATACTTTGTGCTGTTGGGCCACTATGAGTCAGGCTCAATGGCAACGGGTTTTTTTTTTTTTTTCTTTAATACCATAGCTATTTCTGTGTGGCTATGTATAAGTTGTTATTCAGTGTACTACAGATGATCACATATAAGACACAGGGGAATTCAGCCCTCTATCAACTTTCTTTTAGGAGAAATAGATATATGTTTCGGTTGGTCTGTAGACATACCAATACAGGTATAATGAGTTAAGTATGGAAGAAATTACTTCCAACTGCAAGACATAAAGGAAGACCTCCAGAAGTAGGTTTTGAACAGAAACATATGACGGATAAGCTTGCCGTTGAAGAGATAAGAGGGTGAGGCATTATGAGATGAAAGGACAGTGTGCACAAAGGCGTGATGTTTTAAAAAACGTGTAGCACGTGTTTGGAGAATAGCTGGGCTTGTGCTTAGTTTGTGTAGAGGCAGGGGTGGGGGATAGTGAGAGGAAAGGCAGGAAAGTGGCCTTAAGATTAGATCTCTTAGAGCCTTGAAGAGCTCTTTAAACAAGGCAGCAACAGATCAAAGACATTTTTGGAATATGGTTTTGGAAACAAGGCAGGGTGGGGGGTGGGGAGGGGGTGGGCAGGGGTATTACTAGAAGCATGGAAACCAATTGGGGGGCTGTTGCCATAGTTCAGTTCCAAGTTTGTGATTCTAACAGCACACTCTATCTTCAGTTTCTTTTGTGTTGTTGGACAGGTCACTTTTATTGTGATTTCTGTTTCCTTATAGGAAGCTGGACTAACAAAGGATCACCAGCCTCTGGAAGTCCTGGACTCTCTTCTCTTGGCTTTGAGTTTAAATACTTTCACAGATAATTTTTGTTCATCATGGTGGCTCACAAATATGAGTATCTTCCCTCTTTAAGTAAATTTCTGTTTTTATTTAATATTTCCATACATTTGGCACATACAATATTATAGGTCATTATTTTACCCATTGGCATTTCTTCCCAACTAAACTCTGAAGAAAAAGACCACATTTTATACTTTTATACAGAGATCGGTATATAATATAGGCTTGAACAAATATTTATTTAGTTGGTCAGTGGCAATATGAATAAAGTTCTATGCTTTCATTATGATCTTTCTTCAGTGGGTTAAAAAATTTTAGAAGACTCAACTTTCAATATAAATTTGACATGTAAGATTAAAATGGTAGTTCATTTTACCACCACAGTTTGAATAAACTAAAAAAAAAAAAATTACTTCTTATAAACTAAAAAAAAAAAATTACTTCTTATTATATGTGTTATTATTACCTTAACTCCAAAACAAGATCACATATCACTGAAAAGAGTGAAGTAAGGATATGTTATTTCTTAAACACACATATTCAAATCTATGGAGTTGACAAAGTTATACAAAGGTTATTTTAAAAATTATGAAAAGTCTGAATACACTATATATTCCAAATAAGGAAAGCTGGTTTCAAGTTGAATGGCTTAAATAAAAATTGAATACGTATTAGGTTATACAAATGCTATTTGAGAAGTTTTGTTGTGACTTTCACATCATATTTGCACATTGCTCTTTGGATTACAGTAAACCATATAACCGTTGCTGTTTGAAGCCTGAAGGTCCCCTACAAACTTTAAGATGTTTCAGCAAACAAAGTCCTGTTGGCCTAAGAAGCCACAAGAAGTAAATCTTAAAACTAATTATGGGTCTCCTGCTGAGAGTTTCTTTAAGAGCCACTTCCTAATTTCTGTCAAACATTTGCAGTTCTAGTACAAATACATTTATTTTTTTTTTCAGGATTAATTCACTTGCATTCAAATTTCAAGATAGTGTTTGCCTTTCATTGTGAAATAGAGAAACCTCATGAAGAAATTTCCAAGGAATTAAAAAAAAATAACTCAAAATCCTCTTTTAGTTTTGCAAAATCCTAATGGGTCAAGAGTTATACAATTATCTCGTGGAATTAGGATGGTCTAACAGCCAGCTCAGAGTTCTAAGAAAAAAAAATCAGATTCTTAAAAAATAAACTCTCTGAGCTGATTGTATTGCCAATCTAAACTTTAGTGGAAAATTACCAATGTCCTTGCTTACTTTAGTCACATTTATTTTTTTCCCCTATAAAAAACAAACATGGCAGCAATGATTTCTCTGTACTAATCTCTGGCCAGCACAGTTGAGATATATTTGCTTTTGGATATTGCATTCTCTCCAGTAAAGAGTTGCATGGAGAATTTCTACGTTTGAGGTTTCTCTCTGGCTGACATCATTTTTTGTTCTAGACAAGGATGTGGATGGAATTTGGTCCAATTTGTCTCTAACCTCCATAACTTTTGTTAAAAGAGAAAAATCAAAGTCAATAATAAATCTAATTAAGGCCATCTTTACCAAATAAGAAAACTTATTTAAAAATCAACATTTGATACTTAAGTAAATATCATATATATAAGAATTAGTTATATGGACACAAAAATTAAATATGTATTAATGTATTTGTACAAATGCTTAGGTTTATTGTTACCATCTAACCCAATAATCCACAGAAGGTAGTCTCTATTATATTAACCACCTGAATGGAATGAAGGCTACTATTTCACATTTACTTGCATATCTCATAAAGTGTGTAAAGTTAATTTTATTAACTAGGTTTACATAATGCATTTTTCTTATGACAATCATACTTCTTAAGACATTCCAGAATATATACTTTTAATAAATTTTAAATGAATGACTCACTTTTCGCCCCAGTTCATTGTCAATTGGCTGACCCCAACAGCTCTATCCAATAAGTAAGTTAAAAATGAAGTTTCTGTCAACTATTTTCCACTTGCAAACATAGTGACTCACCTTCCAAATAAAAGCATATCAACATGAAAGTTTCCCAAGGGTATATTCTAGGTCATAATCTTTATGTTAATGAATTCCTTACTAAATGGTAAATAGTAAGAATACATTACCTTATTCCTATAATGCATTACCTGTCAGCAGGTAATTACCCATCAAAAACTAAGCAGAGAGAAAGGTTGCCCTGTGACACCAGTGACCCCTACAGGTAAAATTAAAAAATGAAGTATACTGTAATTGGACAAAAAGATACTACTGTGTATTAGAATGTATCTAGATAATGCCAAAGCATTTAACATTTTCCAGTAACTCCCAGTGAAACTTGCCTTTATCATTTTCTAATTTCCACTGGAGACTTTGTAATCCACAGACCAGCATAATTCAAGTACATGTTTGGGGGCTTTATTAGCTATTATTGAAGTACAGTTACTTTTTGCAGATCACCTATTATTTCTAGAGAACCCTGTCCAGATAGGGCCTGTAAAAGCTGTTTAAAAGAGCTAGAAGAGATTGCAAGTGGTGTTCTCGTTTATTGGCCTGCCTGAAGATCAGCTTCAGTAGCCAGCTAACTGAGTGCTTAGGCTGTATGAAGCCTTCACATGCAGTCTCAGACCACCTAATGAGATAAGTATTGTTATTCACATACTATTAAAAAAAAATGTTTAAATGGCAATAAGTGGCAGAGTTGGGAGGCATGCCCCAAAGTCCCTACTCCTGACGGTTATACTGTGCTGGCTATTGTTGTTGTTAGTTGTTGTTGAGTTGATTCCGACTCATGGCAACACCATGTATAGAGTGGAACTGCACTCCTTAGGGTTTTCAAGGCTGTGATCTTTTGGAAGCAGATTGCCGAGCCTTACTTCTGAGGCACCTCTGGGAGGGTTTGAACCTCCAACTTTTCGGTTAGTAGTCCAGCGCTTAAACATTTGCACCACCCAGGGACTCCTATCATGTTAAGAGTTTAAACAAATTCAGTTTTGGTACTCTAACTGACGATAATAAAGATAGTAGCTTCCAATCCAACCATTTCATTTACATGACTGAGTCAGTATTTGTAGTATTTACATCAATGTTAAAATTCTACAGCAACCTAAGAAAGCCATGATTAATTTTTATAGTTACATATTTCTTCCTTATTACTTATATTTTTTTAGAAGGGATAGCGAGTTTTCTTTTTTAAAATTCATGCTTTGGAGTTCACTGTGAAGTTTATCTTCTATTTTCGTAATTAACCATGTAAATTGAGAGACACAACAGCAGAAAGATTATTTCTGTTACTTTTAGAGAATGATGAAGGTACATTGTAATCAAATATTGACTTTAAAGTAGCTGGTCAATTAACAGAAACCCTGGTGGCATAGAGGTTAAGTGCTAGGCTGCTAACAAAAAGGTCAGCAGTTCGAATCCTCCAGCCGCTCCTTGGAAACTCTATGGGGCAGTTGTACTGTGTCCTATAAGGTCATTATGAGTCAGAATCGACTCGACGGCAGTAGGTTTGGTTTTTTGGTTTGGTCAATTAACTCTAAAACAAAACCAAAAAAATCTGTTGCTTTCAATCTGACTCCGACTCATGGCAACCCCATGTGTTACGGAGTGGAACTGAGCTCCATGGGGTTTTCTTGGCTGTAGTTCTTCATGGAAGCAGATTTCCAGGACTTTCTTCCATGGTGCTGCTGGCTGCCTTTAAACTGCCAACCTTTAGGTTAGTAGTCCTGCCCAATCTACTTTTATCACTCTAGGATCTTGTCAGTTAACTGTAAAACTCCTAAATTCTTTTGTTTTCCCTGCTATATTTTCTTTTGCTTTTTTTTTTACTTCTATTGTGCTTTAGATGAAGATTTACAGAGCAAATTAGTTATCATTAAACAATTCATACACATATGTTTTGTGACATTGGTTGACAACCCCACAGCACGTCAACCCTCTCCCGTTCTCGACTTTGGGTTCCCCATTTCTGTTCTTCCAGCTTTCCTGTCCCCTCCTGCCTTCTCATCCTTGCCCCGGGGCTGGTGTGCCCATTTAGTCTCATACACATGGTTGAGCTTTATGTATTATTGTCTGTTTTATGGTCCTGTCTAATCTTTGGCTGAAGAGTGAACCTCAGGAATGACTGTAGTACTGAATTAAAAAGATATCTGAGGGCCATACTCTCAGGGTTTCTCCAGTCTCTGCAGACCAGTAAGTCTGGTCTTTTTTTGTGTAAAACCCCTAAATTCTTAAATTTTTTATTAAACAACAGCAATAATAATGACCAACAAAAACAAAAGCAGAATATCCAATACCTAGGTGTTTCTTTAATTTGTCATATAGTACTAAGCATAGAACCACAAAAAAAAAATATTAAAAAAAATACCAAGATTGCACAATGAAGGCAAGTCTTAAATGCCTCTTCAGTTCTTCTACCAGTATTTAATGAGCAGCTAATATGTACTAGGTAATGAGATAGGTGCTGGACGTATTGTCAACAAAACAGATGTATTCTCTGCATTCACAGAGCATGGAGTCCAGAGGGGAAACTGGTAATAACAAGTAAACAAACAAATAATTAGAAAGTGCATGGATTTTTATGAAGGAAACAAATAGAGAAGGAGTTGAGAGATAACATGGAGGAATCTACTGAAATCAGGTAAGCAAGTAAGCAGTGAAGGCATGCATCCTCAAGGCTATGTTCTGAATATGAGCTGAGACCCTGCATAATGAAAAGAAGCTACCAGGGAAGAGCAGAGGGAACAGCATGGGTGGACGATCTGAGTTACTCTTGTTGAGAAAGTAACTGCAAGGAGGCAAGGATGAGGTGATGCAATGTGGCGGGAGGCAGAACAAATGAACTGAGTTCAGACCAGGCAGCATCACATGGACCATAATGAGGAGTTTCAATCTCATTTAAAGTGTAAAGGGCTTTAGGGAGAGACTACCAGGGCCTTCTCTTGCTGTTACGTGGAGATAGATCAGAGATGGACAAGATTAGATTGGGGAGACAAGAAAGAAAGATATTGCAATAGATACAAGCAAAGTTTTACTGTTAGAACAATTTGCTGTAAATGGACTGTTGCTGTCATTATTGTTTGTCACTAAGTTGATTCCAACTCACAGCAACCTTATATGACAGGGTAGAACTACCCCCATAGAGTTTGCTAGGCTGTAATTTTACAGGAGCAGATAGATGTCCAGGTCTTTTCTTCCACAGAGCAGCTGACGGGTTCGAACTGCTGACCTTTTGGTTAGCAGCCGAACGCTTAATGATTGGGCCACCAGAGTTTCTTCTAAATGGTCTAAAACCGGTTGCCATTGAGTTGATTCTGACTCATAGTGACTCTACAGGACAGAGTAGAACTGCCTCATAGGGTTTCCAAGGAGCAGCTGATGGATTTGAACTGCTGACCTTTTGGTTAGCAGCCTGAGCTCTTAACCACTGCACTACTAGAGCTCCTGCAAATGGACTAGACCTAAGAATATTGTCTTAAAATATTAAAATGTCATATTAATGCTAAAATAAAAGGTTTGTGTAGATTGAATTGAATTAAATACTGGTTATACCCAGTAAAGAAATACATTGTCATGTTATAACGACTTGAAATCTTGAGTCTGTTCTCTACCATTAAGTAAAATAAAACTGTATCTCTTTTAATTAAAGAGCAAGAGGAAAAAACAACTCTTGCCAGTCTTTGAAAAGAGTGGTGGAGAAATAAATCTTCCAAAAGGTAAATTAAAGGTGATTTTGCCTCTATAATAAGCATAACCCAAGTGTAAAATAGTTATGAGTCAGCCTGGACATAAAGCCGAAACAACCAGTCAGCAAGGAAAAATATGTCAAGTCAGTGTTTTGGCCCAAGGGAGAATTCAAATGCGTGGTTGTCTGTATTGAACACTTTATAACAAGCTGTTGGCTTCATGTAACTATAATTACTTTGTTCACTTATATGTAAAATAGTTATAAAAATGCTTAATGTAATACGGTTTAGGGGAGAGCCTGGTACATATTGTTGTTGTTAGGTGTGGTTGAGTTGATATCCCACTCATAGTGACCCCATGTGACAGAATAGAACTGCCCCGTAGAGTTTTCTAGGCTGTTTTCTTTATGGGACAGATGGCTGGGTCTTTTCTCCCTCACAGCCACTGGATGGTTCTGAACCACTAACCGTTGGTTAGCATCTGAGAGCTTAACCATTGTACCTCCAGGGCTCCTTGGCACATAGTAGGCATTTGGTTTATAACCAGAGTTGTAGGCTTACCTGTTAGAGAATTGGAATCAGAAATAGAATTAAGGGTTTGAGAAAGCTATGCTGGTTCATTAGAAGTTGGTAAACCAAGAAGTTTCAGGTTCTATTTTTTAAAAATTCTGTCAAACTAATCATAAACTAGGGGGACGCTATTCTTCAAACATTCTGCAATTTTAAAAATAGAACAACATGAGAAGAATGCTGTAAATAGATTGGGAAGGTAAGAGCATCAGTGAAATGCAAATATAAGTACTCTTGAAACTTAGCTCCTGCCTGGGATGTGTTTCTCATCCTTGTATATGTAAATATGTCGTCGAAGACTGATTAGTTAGGAAAAAATAATTGAGTGTATAGCCAGATGGAGATCCAGACTGCCATAGTTGTCCATTTACAGTTTTTTATCCCAAGAAAACAAGAGAACATGAAGACCACATGGAATGAGAAGATACTAATCGCATTTCATTCTTAATTTTTGTCTGGGTCACCAGCAAGCTTTAGCAAAAACAGAACAAAACCAACCAAAAAAGCAAGCAAACAATCCAGCAAAGAAATCCTACCCCCTAAAAGCACACTAATTGTACCTTCTCTTCTGAGTCGTTTGTGCATCGTTTAGTGGGAGGCAAATTTTTATCACTACCGGCCCCCCAGAGCCTACACAGCTGTGGAGAAATAAGGCCCATTTCATTACTTCATGCATCTTTAACAAAGGTGCCAGCCATGGTCGAGCCCCAGAAATCTCTTTTATTGGTGATGATGTATAAAAGCCTGAGAGAACACAATCTGATATTTTTTTCAAACCTAGGCACATGAAATTGAGCTTACAGAACTGCAAGTTAGGAAAACCTTGTTTTTAAGGCCTGTAAACTGCATATAACTTTGTGAATGTATTAATATGCATGATATTAAAATAGCTTGTGTGTGCCTAGAATATAAAAATAGCATCAGGCAAAAAACTGGATTTTTTTAGTCGACGCTTTTTCCGTGTCCATTATAGTTCCCTATGTCTTGTCTTTCCTGCAGCCTTATTTGCCATCAGTCTTAATCCGCTTTCACAAACAAATTAAGGCAGAGAGCCAGATGAAGTATGCAACTCTACTCCCTATCATTCACTTCCCTAGGCCTCTGTCAAAACCAATAAATACTCATTCAAAGGAGTGGGGGTTAAGCTACTCATTAATCCTCCTGCTCACTGCTTCTAAAATTTGGGTGGCTTGTTATGGGCCCTCTGAAACCCACAGTGCAAAGCGTAGGTCTTGAGCACTGTTAAAAACCTAGCAATACAGGTGTAGATAGTGGGACGAGGAATTTACTGGTGATAATTACACTTGAGTATGTGTGTTCTGCAGTTTGTCCACTTGTGGCATTTTCCAAATAATGTCTTTTCTTCATACAGCCTATAGGTTGTCTTTGTTTTCAGAAACTCATCCAAGCCCAGTGTTTCCCCATTGTTTAAATCTGTCCTTGAACATAAACAACCCTCTGGAAATTTCCAATTTTATGACACTTTGCAAAACACATAAAAAGAAAATTCTTTTAGTGAATAGTGATAGTTGACTTGTTTACAGAGAATACTGAAGGAGATGCTGTGTAGAAACTCCTTCAGCAATTCATCTGAGAAATGTAGATATCAACACCGTAGAAATCTGTATGTAGTGTTGGGGGTTAAAGAAAACCAGGCAAACATAGACTTTGAATGGATCTATATGCTTGGGTTTCTCATCTCCTTGACCTTAAAGTTAGAAGTGTGATATCTTGGGCTTACTCTTCTAATTCTTTTGTTGCCTCAAGTTTGGGAGATTTATTGTGATCCCTTATGGATTTTCTAACTCTAAGGGAAGTGATGTGAAAAATAACATCAGCTGAACTTGGTAACTTCTACTATATTTTATTTTTTTAGTTTGACTTGGCTAAAAGCCATTAGAGATGCAGTTTATTATCTCAAAACACCATTATACTTACTATGTGATTCATGTCCATGTAAATTTTTCTTTTAGAGAGGTTTGGTTCAGAGCAATGTATGCATTAGGATGAAAACATCATATAATTATTTACTCAAAAAACAAGAGAGAGGAGGGTTGAAGAGAGCATATCCCATGAGATTTAAGACTGACAGATTAGCAGCAGAAAACCTTTTGTCTGGAAAGTAAGAAAATGATCCTAAGAACTAAGCACAATATACCTCTCAACTTGTCAAAACCAAAGAAAGTGCTTTACATGTGCAAAATGTCCAATTCTCTATTCTCATACAAGTAACTAACTTGGAAATTCATCTGACTTGGGAAATAACCAAACAGAAAATAAAACCTTAATCACAAATACTTTTTTATAGATAAAAATGAAACCACTGAGTTTTTGAAGTAGGATTTTGCAGCTTCGTAATTTCAAATGTTTATTTTAGTACATTAACTTATTGATAACATATAAGAAGGTGATAGCCGAATAAATTAGGCAGTGTAGAGTATTAAATTTTTAGGCGCAATGAAAATAATAGCTAACATACATTTCCAATTTCCGATGTATTTACAATATTCCAAGCATAATGCTGAACTATTTAAAATCTTTGCTGTAATCCCTTCAATTAATCAATGGATCCAATAGCATTGTTTCCATTGAATAGATAAAGAATCTGAGAATTACAAAGGTTATGTACCTTGTCAAAGATCAGATACCTAAAAAGTTGCAGAGTTGGGGTTATATCCAGGTTTGTCTTCCCTAAAGTAATTGTTTTGTCTACTGTGTTTTAGCAGCAGTGCAGCCCAGATGCTAGAGATGATTTTAAGACCGACCAATTCCCTAGATTTCCTGAATCAGAATTATTTTCCGCTACTGACATAATGATCACAGTGAACTTGTTTTGGGATTTGATGGCAATAAATCATTTAGCACTGTGTTCTTTGTCTCCTATCTCCCTCCCTCACTCTCTTTCCTTCCTTCCTTCTTTTTTCTTTCCTTTTTCATCTCTTATTCCAGAAAATGAATTGTGTGGCAACTTACAATGGACTGCAGATATAGTAAGACCTATAAAAGCACCCCAAAAGATTATATGTCCAAAAGCCTGTGTGATATCAATGATGAAGCATTGCAACAGAACTCCTTTTGAAAAATAATATTAACAGTGTCCACACTGTATTTATTAACTTAGTATTTACTCATTCAACAAAATCTGCTGAGCTGCGCCTATATTCTAGGTATTGCGATGATCTCTGGAAATGCAAAGATGAATCAATCAAGGGCCTTTCCTGCAGGACATGTGCTGTATTAGAGTGATGTATACAATTGGTAGGAATAAAGGACCTAAGCAAATGTGCATGGAAGAACTGAAAAGGTTCTGCAGGGAAGCAGAAATTTCAGTGTCATAAAAAATAAGGTAGTATTTTCCAGGAAGAGGAGAGAAAAAAGTGTTCTCAGAAACAGATGAGCAGAGGCTTTAAGAGCTCTGCATTTAAGCTATGTGGTGATTACCAGGAAGTGGTAAAATACGGGTAACAAAATTGAAAGGGTCATGGATATGATGCTATGCTAGTTGGATGTGACACTAAGCCATGTGTAATTTTTTAAAAATATAATTTAAAACAATTTCCAGCTTACAAAAAGCGCAGGTACAGAACAATTATTTTTCCCCCTTAACCCCCTTAGAGTTAGTCGCCAACCTGATGACCTATCACCTCTGAACTCTTTAGTGTGCACCTGCTACAAACAAGGACATCCTCCTATAATACCACAATAAAAACACACACACACACAATACAACTATCAAAATTGGAAAATCAAGTTGATAAATTACCATCATGTAATTATCAGACTCCATTCAAGTTCGCCAGTTGTCCTGATACCGTTCTTCATAGTTAACACAATAAATTCAGAATCACATGTTGCGTTTAGTTGCCATGTCTTTTTAGCCCTGGTAGTACAGTGGTTAAGTGCTTAGCTGATAGCCAAAATGCTGGCATTTCAAACCCGTCAGCAGGGGAAAGAGGAGGCAGTCTGCTTCTGTAAAGATTGCAGTCTTGGAAACCCTATGGGGCAGTTCTCTGTCCTGTATGGTCACTATGAGTCAGAATTGACTCAACAGGAATAGATTTGGTTGGTTTTTTTTGGTCAGTTTGGAGCAATCCTTCAGTCTCTAATGACTTTGACCCTGTTGAAGACTAAAGGCCAGTTATTTTGTAGATTGGTCCTCAGTTTGGATGTATTTGATGCTTCTTCATGAAGAAGTTATGATTCGAGTTATGTGTCTTTTGTGGGAATATCACAAAAGTGATGCTGTGATTTTCTCATTTCATCTTATCAAGATGCATATTATTTTGATTTGTCCCATTAATGATGATATTCACTTTGCTCACTTGATTAAGATGATGTCTGCCAGTCTTCCCCACTTCTCCTTTTGTAAGTAATAATATATATGTGGGGAACATAATTGGAAACCATGTAACTATCCTACTCCTCATTAAAATTCCTATCTATTTATTCAGTTCAATGGATTATAATCGGTTACTATCATTATTTATTTTGATGGTCGTATGTTTTCCCATTTGGCCAGTGGAGCTCCTTCAAGCTGGTTCCTGTGTCTTTCTGGCCTGCATCCATCATTCTGTGCTTTCTGTTACAACAAGATATTCCAAACTAATCTTGTGCATCTTCTGCCTTAGCTCTGGAATCAGTCATGTCCCCAAGAAGCCCTGGTTACTTATAATGGAGTCACCGTTTTCAGAAGCAAGCAAAGGGGACAGAAGCTAGTAATAATAATCAGAGTTGGGATCACATTTAACTCTTTGCTGTTTCTCACGGTGGTGATGGTGTACTTCTACCTCTATTAATACACAGACCGTTTCTTGATTTATCTATCTTAGATATCTATTAAATTTCTGAGATGATAGATGAAGATTCAGTTGATATATGACCCAAACCTCTTCCTTTGTCCATTTTTCTATATAGAAATTTTGTTGCTTTCAGTTTGATCAGTGAAGAGTGTTTGCATTATTCAGCCTGTGAATATTATACACTGCAGAGCCAAGTCTTTTATTTTCATTTATTGTTTTACCTTTTGGTTTTCATAGTGTTTCTTCTTGCATGTCTTTTTCCTTACATTATTTTGCCTTTGGCATAGATCAATTTTTTTTTTCAAACTCTCTATCATATCAGAATTCTATCAAATTTTCTTTTTTTGTCAAAAATTTTCTTCCAGTTTTCCTGCTTGGCCAACTAACCACAAAAACATGCATAATGAAATAATTGCTTTCCATAGCTCCTTCGCCTTAACTAGTTTGGCTGAATACTGGGCAAAATGCTAGAGAAATGGCTATAGCTACTTTTCAAGACCATAGAAATCACTTGGAATCTTTTTTTAAACTATCTTGGTATTCAAATTTTAATTAATATTGAAGCTTTTTATTATAAATTAGAATTAATTCTATCCAAAAATAGTTTATATAATATATGCTTTGTGCATAGATATATACTTGTATATATGCACCTACAATACTAACCCTTAACTTAAAATTAACCTTTACTTAAAATTAGTTGCCTCTGACTCATCCTTTTCTTCTCGTTGGTTTCCAATACCATTGCCAAGGGAATGACTATAGGAGATATTTTGGAACTTCAAAAACTGTTCAGAAGGTAAGAAAGTCAATGAACTTTAAAAATAAGAATTAGTTTAGAAGAACAAACTCCAGGGACACCTGTATGTGTGGTGGTCCCAAGTCACCTCAAAAGCCAAAAAAATCAAACCTGTTGCCGTAGAGTCTATTCTGACTTGTAGTGACCCTATAAGATAGAGTAGAACTACCCCACAGGGTTTCAGGGTGCCGCTGGTAGATTTGAACTGCCAACCTTTTTGTTAGCAGCCAAGCTTTTAACCACTGTGCCGCCCAGGGTCCAAGCCACTTTAGTATAATTTATTTTACTTTATTTCAGCTCTGATATTGTACAAATTAAAATTTCATTTGCATTAACAAAAATTCTCCTTTCAAAATGTGAATTTTTCTTACAGGGTTTAGTAAGTGGTGTCAGTTTGCCACCCATTAAGGAAAATTAGCTCCCACCTCTACCTCTTTGATGTGTCTCCTAACATCTAGCTGAGATTAGAGACCTTGAGGCTGAGAAGGTAGAGGTAACTTTAGTGAGTGGTTGAGAAGGCTCAGAGCAATGTTCTAGCATCCAAAATGAGTATCAAAGTAAAGCGGCTCTGTCATCAGTATCAGGAGGTAAAATTTGTCAGTTAAACCCAAAAGCAGCAGAAGATATCCTCAAAGAGCAATTGATAATTGGGAGCATCTGCTCCATCACAGTAGGATAACAGACAGTGGCTAGAGGTACGAGAAATAAGAAACCTGCTAAAAAATGGGCTAAACTGCCTGTGACTGGAGGCAGAACTACGACCCTGCCTACAGACTGGGAAACTCCCACTTGACCCTGTTCTGCTGAAAACCCTCCAGTGGCTTCCTCCTGCATTTAAAATAAAATCAAATTTTAACAAGGTCACTTGATGGCACTGGGCTATGGGTTATGAGGCTCTGTGGGTGTTGCAAACTCTTTGCCTTCGATTACTAACCTAAAAGTTGGTGGTTCGAATCCACCCCGTGACACCACAGAAGAAAGGGCTGGTGATCTGCTTCCATAAAGATTAAAAAAAATAAAGACTACATCCAAGAAAACCCTATGGAGCAGTTCTACTCTATAACACAAGGAGTTGCTGTAAGTTGGAACTGACTCCTTGGTAGTGGGTTTGGTTTGATATAAGGCTCTAGATGATCAGGTGTTTGCTTATTTCTTCAACCCATCTCCTACAACTGCTTTCCTCTCGGCTCACTGAATTTTAGCCACACTGACATTCTAGCTGTTCCTTGAATGCAATAAACCTGTTCCTGCATTAGGTCTGTGCACTCGATGTTCCCTCTGACTGGAACATCTAGCCCCAGATCATCTAGTGCCTCCTCCGTATCAGTCAAGGTCCAGCTCAGATGTCACCTCTGCAGAAAGGTCTTCCAATTTAAAATAAACACTCCTGATTTTCAACCCTCCCTCCTCAAACCAGGCATTCTCTCTCGCTTCACTGTTTATCTTCCTAGCACTTAACACTTTCTGAAATTATCTTGTTTGTTTATGTCTTGTTGCCTGACTTTTCCCTGAGACTATAAAAGCTTGAGAGCAAGGACTTTGTTTTGTTAACTCTTGTGTCTTCAATTCCTAAAATCATGCCTGGCTTGTAGTAGGTATTCAATAAACGTGTCTTGAATAAATAATTGAGAAAATGAACTGGAGAGATGATGAATTAAGACAGAATCTCAGCCTGCTAGCCCTGAAGGGTAGAAAGAGTGGGAGTAGGAACAAGCTGATATAGTAGATGGGTGCTGTCAGGCTGGAGTAAAAGCTCAAGTTTGCCAATATGTGACATGGGGAAAGTTCCTTATTCTTGCTGAATCTCAGTTTCCTCGGCTGTGAAATAAAGCTAACTATTTTATAGGGCCAGTGTAAAGATTTAATCAGGAGAGATAATGAATACATAAATGTATATATAAAGAGTAAAGCACAGAGGAGGTGCTCAATAAGTAGTAGCCATTATTATCCTCATTCTTGGGCCAAATGAAATTTTGCATGTCTAGTGTGTTTACAAGGAGCCCTGGTGGCGCAATGGCTAAGTGCTCGGCTGCTAACCAACAAAGTCAGTCGTTAGAGCCCACTCAGCAGCTCCTCAGGAGAAAAGACCTGGTGATCTGTTCCTGTAAATATTACATTTTAGGAAACCCTATGGGGCAGTTCTACTTTGTCATATGGTGCTGCCATTAGTCAGAAACGACTTGATGACACACAACAAGAACAAGTGTGTTGACATCAAGGATGGGAAAGCTTATTTAAGAACTCCCCATTCAAGTTTCTTCTCTTTCTGAAGCACTCCTTTTTATATAACTTATGATACGTTTATGAAGGTAACAATAGCTTTAGTGCATTTTACATATTAAACAACATATTCATATGGGCTTTGTTTTCAGATGTAGCCAAATAATGAATTGGACCATAAAGTATGAATGCTTTACCCACAGATGAAATAGAAGTATACATGAACAGAAGAGACATAATGGTTGGTCATAAAATATGATTAACCTAGTTGAAAGGAAAGGCCTTAGTACCTCACAAGTGGTGAGCTCATTAGTGGGTTATAGGGGTTCCACATGAGTGAAGAAATCATGTATAATGGTTGCTCATTACATACCCTATTTATTTCTAGGGTGCCTTTTGTGAAGCTTGTTTTTCAATTAAGTTTAAGCAAGAGGAGAGAAAAGTATGATTCAAGGATATACTGACTGTACCTAAACACAGTATTGTTATACAAAAAAAAAAAAAAAAAGGCTGGTCTTATTGAGTCAAAATAAACTTACCTCTTAATAATAAAGCACTTTTACTGTATATTTTATTTACGATCAAGTCATTTAGCATTGTTTTTAAATGAAAACTTTTACGAAGTAGAGTCCTTTGATGGGCTATCTCTGTGAGGTTCTGCACATGCCTCTTCCCTCTCTCCTAATTATTACCATTACTGTTTCTGGAGCCCCAGTTTCACCATTGCTTCTGTGACTTTTGGGTAATATGTATGATTAACCATGCTTGACCTCAGTTTCCACATTTGTAATATGGCAAGAAGGATGCTAATGCTGTCTACCTCATAGTTCAGAACAAAATAATACTGTGCATACTGGGAAAAGTACAGTATGCACATAGGCTCTGTTACAGAGCACTTAGTGTAGCGCCTTTTGTATAGCAGGTGTTTGATAAATATTAGCTGCATGGACAAAACCATTGTGCAAATGGTCCAGTCTTTTTATACAGAGATTGGGGGGCAGGAATCTAACCTACCTCTTTTACATGTATTATATGTGTGGAAATAGAAGGTGATAAAGATAGGAAACCCACAAATGTTTACCTCATATTCTCCATTAAGATATTTTCAGGATTAAAATTTGGCTATCTTTCACCAATTCTAAAGATTTTTCTTTTTTTTTCATGTATAGTAGCCAATGTTTTAAGTATTTCTTCATTGGAACATTTTGTACCCTCTAAACTGGCTGTCAGTGGGAAAGAGTAGACTTTAAAATATGTCTCATAATATTTTAATATGCTATAATATCTGCTGAAAATGTTCACATTTGAATAAAATTTTGAGCATACAGTGTTAGGGTGTTATCACGATGTCATGTACTCAAATTTTCAAGTTCAATTTTTGGATGCTGTTAAAATAATCACAGGAATAATATCTAGCAGTGTCTGACTCAAGGGCACAAACAATAGCCTAAGACAATTAAATTAGTGATCAATTCTTTACCTGGTGAAATAGATTAATATAGGCCACCTGTCTGATTAATTCAGGACAAAATATTGAACTGTTTCTCAAGAACAAATTTAAATCTGATGTATCTAGTTTCTTCAACGCTTCCTTTAATTTACCAGTTTGTTTGGTCAGTCAATCCTTCATTCATCTTGTCAACAATTTTTTGAGTGTGTGCCAGGTGTGTTCAGGGGAACAGAAATGGTTAAGAATGGTCCTTTTGCCACCGTCTTATGGGCAGTGCTAAAGAAAAAGAAGATTATATCTGTTTAATAAAGGTGAAAAGGACTTTGAAGATTAATTTTCAAAGTAACTAACTAGACTCCAAATATCTTCTTTGGATTCCAGGCTTAAATATGTACACTGGTCAAATTATTTTAAATGGCTTCATTTTACATAGCAGTTTAGTAAAGACAAGGTGGAATAAGGTTTGAGAGCATGGACCCTGGAGCCAGAATATGACAAGCTGTGTGGCTTTGGTCAAGTTGCTTTACCTTCCAGGGCTTGGTTTCCTCATCCGAAAAATGTGGCAGTTGTGAGGTTTAACTGAGGCATTGTATGCAAAGTACTTAGAACAGTTCCTGGCAGAGGGTAAGTTATAGAAGTGTCAGCTATTACTACGAGAAATAAGGTATTTGTTTAAATGAATCATGATTATTGTAAATATACATGTACATATGTGTGTGTAAGAATCCCTGGTAGAGTGATTGTTAAGCCCTGGGTTGCTAGCCAAAAGGTTGTTCGTGGTTAGAACTCACCAGTCACTCAAGGAGAAAAATATGGAAGTCTGCTTCCATAAAGATTCATCTTGGAAACCCAATGGGGTAGTTCTACTCTGTCCTATAGGGTCGCTATGACTCAGAATCAACTTAAAGGGAAAGATTCAAATGAAATGTAATAATCCTCAACCATATACATGTATAGTTTTTAAAACTTAATTCCATAGGATTAATTATCTAGTACTCCAATGCTTAGATCTATTTATAGAACTTAAAAACAGCTTTAGATTTAATTTAGGGCATGTGAAAATTCTTAATGTTTTAAAAAAACCTCTGAGAAATAGAGCAGCTGATCTTATTGAAATAAAATACTAAATCCCCCATGATTTGAATCAGGTAATGTTTTAATTTTAATGAAATTGGCCTTTGTTCTGGAGTGGGACAGAATAAACAGGTCAGCTAGTTCCTGAGCCCCTACTACATACAGAGAAGTTTCTTAATACATAATAAGCCTTAAAGAAGGAGATGCAGGCACCTCTTGCAGGTGGTGATGGTGGTAACTGAGCAGCTCTAAGTAGGAGAAATAAAGACATAAGCAAAACTGGAAAGGAATCCATCTCAATAAAGATGCTCCTTTCCAGGTTCCTAATTGCTAAAACCTTATCAGATGTTGTATTCTGTTTTCCTAAGAAAGAATGTCATTAGTAATTTATTATTTTACTTTATTTTTAACTGACATAACTTAGAAAAGTATTATTTATGATATTTGCCTATCTTCTTATAGTTTTCAAAGAAGGTAATAAGACATTCAACTTTAATTTTTCTTGCAATATGATATTCTTTGGAGAGAATATATCACAATTTAATTATTTTTCTCCTCCAGGTGGGTATTTGAATTGTTTGTAGTTTAGTTAATTAATCAATTAAATGTTTACAGACAAATTTTGTATAACTGAAATGAATGCATAATATTGAATGAATAAAATATGGTGTAGTAGATTAGATAATACCATTTTTATAAAAAGCTCAAAAACAAGTAAAACTCTACCATCTCTTCTTTGGGAATATATGCATGCATAAATAAAACTATTTTTTTAAGGAAGAATATATTAAGATTTATGATAGAAATTATTTCTGAGGATGAAATAGGGAGAAGCACTCTGAAACAGTATTGGTACTCTCCAATGTCTTGTATTTATGTTGTGTTCAAGAAGGTTCACTTTAAAAATTATGCCTCATAAATTACATAATATTTAAAAAAAATATTTTATGGCTTTAGGTGAAAGTTTACACAGCAAACTAGATTCTCATTTAACAATTCAGACACAGACTGTTCCTTGACGTTGGTTGTTATCCCCACAATGTGTCAACACTCTCACCATTTCCACCCTGCCTGCCTCGTTTCCATCCATCCAGTTTCCCTGACACTCCATGCCTTCTCATCTTTACTTTTGGGTAAATGTCGACCTTTTGGTCTTGTATAGTTGATTGTTTAAAGGAGCACATTCCTCATGGGTGTTTTCATTTTTTTAGGCCAATCTATTATTTCTCTGAAAAGGTGACCTCTGGGTGTGGTTTCAGTTCCGGGTTAAAAGGGTATCTTAGAGAGAGTCTTGGGGCTCCTCTAGTCTCTATCACTCTGGTAATTTTTTTTTTTTTTTTTTAATGAAGTTGAGTTTTGTTCTATGTTTTTCACCCATTCCAACTGGGACCTTCTATTGTGTCCTCGGTCAGAATGGTAGGTGGTGGAGGCCGTACACCATCTAGCTCTTCTGGTCTTAGGCTGGAAGAGGCTGTGGTTCGCGTGGGCCATTAGTCCTTTGCTAATGGCACTCTCCTTTTCTCCAGATGGGAAGAGACCAATAGTTGTATCTTAGAAGGCTGCTCAAAGCTTTTAAGACCCCAGACGCTACTCACCAAACTAGGATGCAGAACATTGTCTTTATGAACTAAGTTATGCCAATTGACCTAGTTGTTCCACAAGACTATGGTCCTGAGCCCTCAAACCCATGAGACAGTTGGATATGTCTAGGAAGCATCCCTAACTGTGCCCCTTATGTGCTTTATTGTATATACGAATATATATGCACCACATACAAACATGTATATACATATGCCCACAAATATACCTATATATGCATGTGCAGATACTCCTGTATGCCTTCTTACACACATATAGCATATATATCTACCTACGTAACCACTCACATATTTTTTATTTGTTATTACTGTTGTTGCAAGATTGTATGTGCTTTTACTGTAGTTGTTCCGTATTCATGCATACCTCTCAGTGTCTTCATTTACCTTGACCAAGTTGTGCTGTCTTCACCATATTGTATATTGCCTTTCCCATCACCAGAATAAACGCATGTCTATAGCTACTTGGTGATTTCCCCTCCTTTTCCCTCGCATCCCTGGTAACCATCAAAAAAAAGTTGCTTTCTGTGTATGTGCCTATTCTTGACTTCTTATAAAAGTAATATCATGCAATATTTGTCCTTCTGTGTTTGACTTATTACACTCAGCATGATGTCTTCCAGACTCATTCAGTTATGTTTCTCAGTCTTATCATTATCCTTTATCATTGCATAGTATTCCATTGTATGTATGAACCACAATTTGTTTATCCATTCATCCACTGATGGGCACTTACATAATATTTTTTGCATGTAAAATATTAAATCTTTTCAAAATTGACAAATACAGTATTATCTTTGAATCTTTAAACCGACTCTGTAAATCAGGCAGAGCAGATAAAGTTGTCCTTGTTGTACAGATGAGGGAAATGAGGCTTAAGTGATTTACCCAAGGCTTTATGGATGGTAAATTTTGGAAATGGACTAGAATTTTAATCAATCAGTCAATTAATTTGATAAACATTTCTCCATTACTCCTGTCTCTTAGAGAGGCTTCACCGTTCATCTGCCAACACAAGCTGGAAACCTGAAAGTGATTCGTAATACTTCCCTCTCTCTAGTTCTGCAAAGTTAGTCACCAATTCCTACTAATATAATCTCCTTAATAGACTTAAGTAAATTCCTTTCTCATTATCATATTGCCATGACCTTATAGATCGATTCACCTTCAATTTACCCTTAGATTGTGACAACCACTTTCTTGTCTTGTCTCCAATCAATTACAATTAGGACAGCCAGGCTTGTCCTAATCAAACTCATTGTCAAAGTGAAAACCAGAGTGTCCTTTTATATCTCAGAACGAATAAATTATTTTTTTAGGTCTCAACCATTTTTGCCAGCCTTTGAAAGCTCATAGGCACTGTGCCTCTAGTACTGCCTACTGGGTAAAACAGCCCTCCTGTTGTCCCCAAGTTTTGCATATACTGATCCTTCTTCCTAGCATACTTTTCTGTCTTAATCTCTACTCCCTGAAATCCAGCTGAATTTATTTATCTGGCTAAATTATATTTGCCTTTCCAGATGAAATTCTGAGTCCTCCATCTTCATAAATCTTTTCCTATCTAATCTACCAGCCTCACCTAGGTGCTAAGCAAATCCAGTAAAAATTTATATTGCTTCATGCTCAAAACCTTTTGTACCCCTTCATAATCAGAATAAAACTCAGAGTCTGTACCATAGCTTTTACAAGATTTTATTTAATCCAACCCTTGGAACTCTCCTAGTTCATTTCCTTTCAGTTTTCCTCCCTCTCTCTGCTCCAGTCCTACTGGCCTTCTTGCTGCTTTGACATAAGGCAAATATGCTCCTGCCCCAGGACCTTCGCACTTACTGTTGCTCATGACTTGTTTCTTTCCTTCCTTCTAACATCTACCTCTTTGAGAAGCCTTCCCTGACCACCCTATATAAAATAGAGCTTATCTTTCACTCTCTTTCTCCTTCTCAGGCTTTAATTTCATTCATTTATTCATTCATCCTTTCCTTTACTCATCCAAACACATTTTTAAGTGATTACTTAGCAAAGATAGACCAAATAAATTGTTCCTGGATCTCTGGAGATTTTACTGTCTTTAGCTAATCCACAACCTATCTTTGTCCCCTGAGATGCTGTCATTTTCTCTTTTCTGGTCCGCTGCAAGATTTCCATCATGTGTTTTGCTTCTCCCTTCAGTGTCTGCTGGTGACATATCGGGGAGCTTTTTTTTTTCTTCTTTTTTTTTCATTTCCTTTACTAAAGCATGTATCAAACTTGAGTCATGAATAGATCTCTTTTTAAAGGGGAGGAGGAAACAAACTTCTCACAGACCTCCAAATTTACAAAAACATCTATTTAAAATCTATACTGCAAAGGAGACTTTGCATAATTAGTAAAATGTTTTTATGATTATTATCAAAATGAAAG
Source organism: Loxodonta africana (assembly GCF_030014295.1). Lineage (NCBI taxonomy): Eukaryota > Metazoa > Chordata > Mammalia > Proboscidea > Elephantidae > Loxodonta > Loxodonta africana. The sequence goes on from NC_087349.1 coordinate 35,744,413, forward strand.
TACAAATTTGATATATTATCATATCTGCCTTAAAATATATATCTGCCTCTTACTTCAAGTTTTCCAGAGATGCTAGGAAGCCAGTTTGAGAAACTCTGCTACAATGTTGACTCAGACTGCTCCAGATGAAAAACTTAATTATGTAAAATACATGGTAACCATAGACCTTGAATTTGATTTTAACTTTCTATTTTAAAGGAGCAGTGCTTCTAAGAGCCCAATAAACAGACAGGGAGAATCATTGACCTGCAAGGGCAACTTTCTATTTAAAAACTCTGACCTTTAACATCTAAGCTATAATTTAAAATTTTCTTCGTTTACTCTCTGGTGTCCATATTTAAAGCCTAATAATTTTGCCCTCTAAATGTGTGAACTTGGCCATTGATGCAAATGTCTATCAGCCTCTCTGTTTTCCTTTTAGAAAGGACTGTCCATGAACTGGCTGACAAGAGCCTGGGATTGCTACATACTGCTGAAACAAATGATTCACCTATATAGCCATCAACTCAGGTACTCACGCTTGTAAGTTGGGAATATTTACTTGAACTATTAATAAGTTGATTTTGCTAATGGGAAGTTAAAAAAATCTGATTTTTCTGAACAAAAGTGGCATACTGTGTCTTAATTAGTATACCTTTATTAATATTAGGCCATTCATTTTATTATCGTGTATAATATATACTGTATCTGAATATTTACTAGGATGCACTGTATAGCACATCCTATGAACATATAAAACAAAGGTACAAAATCAAATTCCTTATAGACCTTTCACCACCCCCCCAGATACACGTCACACCTTTATGAAGTAAATTACTCAGATATGTCCTGAACAGCCCAATATATGCAGCTCTTTTAATATTTGTCAGCTAGTGCTTATCGCTATGACTCAGAATCGACTCGATGGCACTGGGGTTTTTTGTTTAGTGCTTAATAGGAAACACTGGTGGTGTAGTGGCTAAGAGTTTGGCTTCTAACCAAAATGTCAGCAGTTCAAATCCACCAGGCACTCCTTGGAAACCCTATAGGGCAGTTCTACCCTGTCCTATAGGGTCACTATGAGTTAGAATCAACTCAACGGCATTGGGTGGGGATTGCTTAATAATTTTTTGTTATTAACTTTTATTGACCTTCAAGTGAACGTTTACAAATCAAGTCAGTCTGTCACATATAAGTTTACATACATCTTACTCCGTAGTCCCACTTGCTCTCCCCCTAATGAGTCAGCCCTTCCAGTCTCTCTTTTCTTGACAATTTTGCCAGCTTCCCACTCTCTCTATCCTCCCATCCCCCCTCCAGACAGGAGATGCCAACACAATCTCAAGTGTCCACCTGATATATTTAGCTCACTCTTCATCAGCGTCTCTCTCCCACCCACTGTCCAGTCCCTTTCATGTCTGATGAGTTGTCTTCGGGGATGGTTCCTGTCCTGTGCCAACAGAAGGTCTGGGGACCATGACCGCCGGGATTCCTCTAGTCTCAGTCAGACCATTAAGTATGGTCTTTTTATGAGAATTTGGGGTCTGCATCCCACTGATCTCCTGCTCCCTCAGGGGTTCTCTGTTGTGCTCCCTGTCAGGGCAGTCATCGATTGTGGCCGGGCACCAACTAGTTCTTCTGGTCTCAGGATGATGTAGGTCGCTGGTTCATGTGGCCCTTTCTGTCTCTTGGGCTCTTAGTTGTCGTGTGACCTTGGTGTTCTTCATTCTCCTTTGTTCCAGGTGGGCTGAGACCAATTGATGCATCTTAGATGGCCACTTGTTAGCATTTAGATTGCTTAATAATTTATAACAAAAAAATAAAGTAAAATTCATGCACTCTATCTAGAAATCTGGACATATAAAAAAACACATGTAAAAGTGTATCCAGCGCCTAGGACATCCTACCAAAGAAGAGGCAGAAGCAGTGAGAGGGATGCAGGTGGGGTAGAAGGAGAACTTGGCCACAGGAAAGCTAAAGCAACTAAAATATGTACTCTGTTTAAGGCTCTAAAAGCCAAGAATGTGGAGCTGAAGAAATTACAGATTTTTGGTTTTAGGTTGTTGATATTAAGTCTAACTATGATATGCAGAAATAGTTGGTGAATATTATTTTTCCGTCTAGTTTATTCGTCTGGCCACTCTTTGCTGATGTACGCATATTGTATAGTCCATAAATGTGGATTAACCAAACTGCAAGAATCATCCGTCCCTAGCTCCATTGGAAAAGACACACGTGTAAGCTTTTTGACTCTGAAGAGAAAGGTAAAATCAGCATCCTTTAAGGCAGCCGTGGCTTTTAATGAGGGTGAGTCATGGCTCTCAGGGAGGCAAGCCTATTTATTTTTATTATACAACACTTTTAACTGGGGCCATTTTAAAAAGGCCAGATGACAGACAGGGGCCAAGATTAGATGCATCCTCAGTAGACAGCTGGCATGCCCCTGCCAGAACAAGGATTTAGCTAAGTGCAGCTGGTGAGAAATAACCATCAGTCGGGAGAAGGGGAAGGTGCAGAAAAATAAACTCCCTGAAGAAAGTAGAAAAACAGGTCACAGTAATTTCCCTCAGGACTAAAATGTGTGACATGAGCTTTTGCATTAAGTCAGAAATTTCAGAGTTAGAGAAGCTAGGAAAAAACCCAAACCATGGGGAAAAATGTTGCTATTGTATTTGGGAGGGCTCAAATAAAAAGTTACTGAGTCCTTTTGCAAAAGGTAAATGGGGTGCTATTTCTCAAAAAGAAGTTGCTTCTAGGAAAAAGGAATTAGGCTTGTTTTCTTATTTCCATTCAACTACAGTAGTGAATTTAATAACTGGTCAGCTAAGGTACATGTGGTGGAGAGAAACTTTCTTGCACTGCCTTAAAAATGTATTCCAGGACTTACCAAGTGACAGTGCCCTAAACTGAACACATGACATCATGAAGCAAACTCATTGTTGACCATTACCCAAAGTGATGATACTGTTTCTAGCTTCTAAAAATGATTCTTCTGCCTATATTTAGTCTTCCCAAAGATGTCCTTCTCTGGCATTTAAACACTTAGGCAGCTACTTAATGCATAAAGTTGCATTTGGGTTTGGGGATCTTCAGTCCAATACATTCTACACTTCTTCCAAAAGCAGCATAAAAACCAACCCGAAAATAAATCAATAGCTCCTCAGAAGTAAAGACTGTAATTCTCTAGATGAGTCACTTCTAGTAGAGTCAAGGGTTTCATGCACTAAATAAGCATAGTAAAGAATCAACAGCATCTCTGTCTTAGTCATCTAGTGCTGCTATAACAGAAATACCGCAAGTGGCTGGCTTTAACAAAGAGAAATTTATTCTCTCACAGTCTAGTAGGTTACAAGTCCAAATTCAGGGCATCAGCTCCAGAGGAAGCCTTTCTCTCTCTGTTGGCTCTGAAGGAAGGTCCTTGTCATCAATCTTTCCTCGATCTGGGAGCATCTCAGTGCAGGAACCTCAGGTTCAAAGCATACGCTCTGCTCCCGGCACTGTTTTCTTGGTGGTATGAAGTCCCCAACTCTCCCTTTGCTTCCCTTTCCTTTTTACCTCTTGAGAGATAAAAGGTGGTGCAGTCCACACCCCAGGGAAACTCCCTTTACATTTGGATCAGGGATGTGACCTGGGTAAGGGTGGTGTTACAATCCCACCCTAATTCTTTTTAACATGAAATACAATCACAAAATAGAGGACAACCACACAACTCTGGAAATCATGGCCCAGCCAAACTGATACACAAATTTTTTGGGGAATATAATTCAATCCATGACAGAAGGCTTTCTCATTCTGTCGGCCTTCTTTCTCATCAGTCTTCCCCTGAGCTAGGATGTGCCCTGCTCCTGGCACTGGTTTCTTAATGGCATGAGGTCCCCAACTCTCTGCTTGCTTCCCTTTCATTTTATCTCCTGTAAGATAAAAGGGGGTGCAGAATACACCCCAGGGAACTGTCCTTTACATTGGATAAGGGATGTGACCTTAAGCAAGGGTCTTACAATCCCACCATAATCCTCCTTAACATAAAATTACGATCACAAAACATAGGACAAACACACAATACTGGGAATCACGGTCTGACCAAGTTGACGCATATTTTAGTGGTAGACAATTCAATCCATGACAATCTCCTTGATCCAATCTGCAGAATGTGCAGGGGAAACTGGAGTTGCATTTTAGAGCCATGCCCCCTTGGAAAGAGATGGGACTCAGCCGGGAGATCCTGAGGGATATAGGGGGAAAAAAGGATACCCCAGTATCACCAGCAACCTATACATTGCCTAGAATTCAATAATTCTTTGTTGAATTAATAAAGGATGACTTTTGATATGGCAGTTATGACTAATTCGGCATGGCATAGAAATTTGCTACAGATAATAAACAACTACAAAGTCGTACAAAAGTTTTCCAATCTATTCAAACTTGTGTTGTTGTAAGGCTTCAATAAAGACTTTAGGGGCAGGATGAGGGAAAGAAATGGTGAAAACAATTTAAAGTGATTTTTCCCCAAAAATTAAAGTATAAGAGATAAGAATACTTTATAAAATGTTTTCTTGCTGTGTGATGATTTTCTAATTCAGAAGTACTTAAAGACAACAATTTCTGTCATTAAACATACATTCTCTCATGGAGCCCTGGTGGCTCAGTGATTAAGAGCTCAGGCTGCTAACCAAAAGGTTGGTGGTTTCAATCCACCAATTCTCTTTTGAAACCCTATGGGGCAGTCCTACTCTGTTACTATGAGTCGGAATCGACTCGACCAAGCAGGTTTGTTTTTTATATCCTTACATTGTATATACATCATATATTCTTATGCATATTTTCTGACACATATATTTTTTCTTTACAGCAAACAAAAAGTCTTCATATGTTAAAAAAATTAAAAACAATACAATTCGTTCCAGCAAATTGATTCTCTGATAAACGAATTGTGTAAATTAATAACCATATCAAAAGACTAAGATGTTTGAAAACATATATCTACTTAATAAATAAAGCATTTAACATATAGCACAGGGGGATTGATTAAACTTTTGGCAAGACTTCCTTAAAAGAAACAATTTCATGGTCATCTTGTATGGAAAGATGGTTCTCAGGGTTGTCCCACAGTTAGCAAGGAGAGAAAAATAGAATTAAAGTGTATTGAGAAAAGGGGTGTTAAGGCCCATAGTAGAGTAAAAAAAGGGAAAGGAAAGAGAAGAACAAGGAGGAGGAAGAGGAGAGAGAACCTAGGGAGTATCTTAGGTATGAGTGTCTTAATGACTTGAAAGAACACAGGTGTCTGATAATGAGCTAAAAATTGTTTATTATGCCATCCTGAAAAGTAAACCTTTGTTTTTGTCCTTAGACTCACACACTTTGGTACAGATGTCACCTTATTTATTGAAACTGAAAATATTTTGATGTACACCTAAGTAAACTGAGCTTCATGTGTTTATTTTTAATACATATTGCTTTGACATTTTTGAGAACTTATTATTATGAAAATTTCAATGATGTACAAAATAGAGATTAATATAAATATGTTTTTGCGTAGCATAAACAATGACAAACTCCTAGCCAGTTTTGTTTTATAAACACTACACCATCTCCTGCTGTTGGTTTGCCTGGGGTTATTTTGAACCAAATACCAAACATCATATTATTTTATTCATAAGTATTTCAGTGTCTTTCTTTAAAATATAAGGACTTGTAAAAAAGCTCAATCACATGGATCAAAGACCTAACTATAAAGCCCAAAACTATGAAGTTCATAGAAGAAAAAATAGGATCAATGCTAGAGGCCTTAATACACGGCATTAACAGGATACAAACCACAACCAGTAACACAAAAACTCCAGACGATAAACTAGATAACTGGGATCTTCTAAAAATTAAACACTTATGCTCATCAAACGACCTCACCAAAAGAGTAAAAAGAGAACCTACAGTCTGGGAAAAAAATTTTGGCTATTACAAATCAGACAAAGGTCTAATGTCTAAAACCTACAAGAAAACTCAACACCTCTACAACAAAAAGGCAAATAATCCAATTAAAAAATGGGCAAAGGAAATGAACAGACACTTCACCAAAGAAGATATTCAAGAGGCCAGCAGACACATGAGGAAATGCTCACGATCGCTAGCCATTAGCCATTAGAGACAAGCAAATCAAAACCACAATGAGATACCATCTCACCCGGGCATTACTGGCACGGATCAAAAAAAAAAAAAAAAACAGCAAATAACAAATGCTGGAGAGGCTGCAGGGAGGTCGGAACACTTATGCACTGCTGGTGGGAATGTAAAATGATACAACCATTTTGGAAAACGATATGGTGCTTCCTTAGAAAGCTAGAAATAGAAATACCAAATGATCCTGCAATCCCACTCCTAGGAGTATATCCTAGAGAAATAACAGCCATCACACGAATAGACATGTGCACACCCATGTTCATTCAGCATTGTTCACAACAGCAAAAAGACGGAAACAACCTAGATGCTAATCAACAGATGAATGGATAATCAAACTGTAGTAATACACACAATGGAGTAATATGCAATGATAAAGAACAACGATGAATCTGTGAAGCATCTCATAACATGGATGCATCTGGAGGACATTATGCTGAGTGAAATAAGTCAATCACAAAAGGACAAATATTGTATGAGACCACTACTGTAAAAACTCATGAGAGGGCTTATACACAAAAAGAAACAATCTTTGGCAGTTATGAGGGATGGGAGGGGTGGGGATGGAAAAACACTTAATAGACAATAGATAAGTGGTAACTTTGGTGAAGGGCAAGACAATACACAATACTGGGGAAGCCAGCACAACCTGTACAAGGCAAGGTCATGGTAGCTCCATAAACACATCCAAACTCCCTGAGGGACTCAATTGCTGGGCTGAAACAGGGTCTAGGAGGCAGGAGGGAACAGGAAAGCTGGTAATAGGGAACCCAAGGTTGAAAAAGCAGAGTGTTGACATGTTAACCAATGTCATAGAACAATGTGTGTATTGACTGTTTAATGAGAAACTAATTTGTTCTGTAAACCTTCATCTAAAGTACAATAAAAAATTTTTTAAAAAAAGCTCAATCATGATACCATTATCACACACAAATATCAAAAATAGTTTCCTTTCATACTCAACTATCTAGTCAGTGTTCAAATTTTCCTGATGGTCTCGTAAGTGTTTTTTTAACTGTTTTTCTAACTGTTTTTCTAATCAAGATCCATATAAGTTCCAAATATCACAATTGATAGATATATACATTTTAAATTCCTTTTATTCTAAAGCTTCCCCTTCAACCTCTCACTTTTTGTCCTGAAAATTTTACTTGCTTATGAAAGTGGGTTGCTTTTCCTTCAGATTATGGATTTTGTACCACTAATGGACAATAATAACAAAATTTTGAATTTTGCCAGTCTATTAGATCATCTTTGTTCAAGTAAAGGGTCAGCAAAAAAGAGGAAGACACTCAATAAGATGGATTGACAGTGGCTGCAACAATGGGCTGAAGCACAGCAATGATTGTGAGGATGGCACAGGACCAGGCAGTGTTTTGTTCTGTTGTACATACGGTTGCTATGAGTCAGAACGGACTCCATGGCACCTAACAACAACAACATTCGATGAGAAACAATATCTCAGTGAGTTTCAATTTATCTTATCATGCATGACATTGAGCGTTTTTTCATATATTTGAGAGACATATGCATTTCTTATTCTGTAAACTCACTGCTCATATCTCTTGCTGGTTATTCTATCCTGTTATTGATTGATAACTTCCAAGGCACCTCTGGATGTATTTGAACAGCCAACCTTTTTGTTAGTAGTCCAGTGCTTAGCCATTTGCATCACCCAGCGACTCCTACGTGGTATTAAGTATATTCATTAGTATTATCATCAAAATACTTCTTAGAATTTTTACTATATGGACACACAGGCACAAAACTTAATATCAGGCACACCTTTAATCATACTGTTTAAGATAAAGAGAATCTGAAATACTCTAAAATTTCATTTGAAAATAGTATAATTTCTCATTAATGCATGTGACATATAAATCATAAATTGAATTGTTATGATTCAAAACATGACCTATTAAAAAATTTACCTTGGAAAAAAGACATGAGGGGTTAGTTATCTCAATAATCCTCTAAAACTACCTCATTTTCTGTTTGATCTATGAACCAAAAGGCACGTTAGCTCTTGAAAACATAATGTTTGAAAGATTATAATCATAACTGGGCAAAGCCCACTACTTTGGAATCTGCGTAGTGAAATGAGCATGGCTCCAATCATTGTTTTCCCTAGAGCCAAGTTGATTTTTCTCTCTAAGCTTTGATTTCTTTACTTGTTGAATGAAGTTGAGGAGCTAACACTATCTACCTGGAATGACCTTTGCAAGGAAGAGATAAGAATATCAGTGTAAAGCTGCTATCACTTGTTGGCTGCATAATAGTCGATAAACACTAGTTCCCTCCCCCAGCGCCCTGTTCTGTATACTATGGAAACACATCCTAATGATTCAGAGTGAATTGCATACTTGCCTTAAGATTCTAGGAAGAATAGCTTTTCCTTGGTTAAGGTTAGTGTATGTCAATATTGTCCCAGGAACCTGAGCTGCATCTCTTGACCTTTTCCAGTTTATAAAAATCTCCTTGGATTGCCAAAATGAACTGGAATATTTTCTGGCTCTTAAGAAGTATTAGCTATCAGGATAATTTAAGAGCTGAAGTGTTTGAGAGTCCATTTGTCAGCTGGATTAGAAGGATCTCTAGTGACCAGCAGAACTTCTCATTGCCTTACTTGGCTCTAAATTTAAGGAGAAATGGGGGAAAATTAACAATGTAACAGTACAAATAACAGTGAAGATTGCTCTTTTAAAGAATGCAAAAATAGATGGTTGCCCCTTTCAAGGCATCAGGAGGCTCTGGTGGGTTATACATTTCTAAGTCTTCTTGTAAGGAGACACAATACAAATGCCGATCATCTACCATGTGTTCCAAAGCCATTCATGAGTGATGAAAATTGGGTTAACCTGGCAATTTCCTGGACAGTATCTATGAAGAAAAATCCACCTTTCTGATGGAATAAATTAAGAAGTGAATCATGTGTATTTAGCTTCGGAGAACATTTGTTTAGAGACGGCTCTTAGCCCATATTTACAGATAATACAGCTAATTACAAATGAATCCCTTTTCATTAAATTAGGTTGTGAAAGACCTTTACTTAAAATCCTCATGTTAACAGTTAGATGGTGGTCTTCATTTTTTGCCATTTCATTGATCACCGTGGAATTAACCCCTCAAATTAGCCTGAATCAGTGTGGATTTACATTATAAACTACAAAAGTTGGTCCACAGGCATGACAGACCCGGCAAAAGAAATGAACGCTTTAAACCACTACCAATTTAGTGACCTACTTTTAGAGGAGATTAACCTCCAGTTAAATTCAAATATTTTTCTTCACATACTGAATCTTTTGATTTAGACCCTGCAGGGTGCAGTGTTACCTTGCTTGGTGAACTGCATAATTATTTATAGATTTTCTCAACATTAAGCTTACCCGTTATCTAACTTTACACAGGCAGTCTAGTTAGTGACTCTTATAGAGATTTTTTTTTTTTTTTTTTTAGAGATACCCTGCTGTACAATATGGTCCCACATGGTAGGTCAGGGCCCAACTGCCCCTTTTTTCCTTTCTTTGTTGATGGTTTGAAAATATCAGGACAATGACTGCATGCCACATTGGCTTTATAATTCCCAATCTAATATCTCTACAGGGGGCTCTAATTCCATATAACATGCATAAAACAAAGAGATAAATGTTACTTATTATCGAGAATGGAGGTTCAAGGGCCTATTGTGAAGCTTTCTACTTATTGATGGAATTCTAAAACTAGGTTATAAAAAAAGTCATTTCTTGATGAAGCATTAATGATAAATAGCAAGCCTGCAGAAAGCTAAACTACTTAACACTTAAAGACACTTCTATTTGAAGCATTTTAAGAATAATGAACTAAAGGAATGCAAATTGTATTTCTCGTGATGTACAATATTTGTTCTACAATGAAAAAGATTCAGTGTTACTTGAGTGAATTCTTTAAGTACTTAAAAGTAACAGTTTTGTGCTTGTGTTTTAAAGAGAATATTTTTAACTTAGATGACTCATATGCTTGGCTTTAGGCCAAGTAGATGTTTCTCTTGTTTAAGAATCGAGAGAAAAACTGCACAGAAATATACTGATGAAAACGTTTTCTTGCTACCCAAAGTAGAAATAAATAGGAAAAGAGAAGGAAGTGATAATGGTATCATCTAAGGGAAAAATTCCTGGAGCTGGGCAGAATCAGGTAAAGTCCAGATTAAGTTGCCCATTCCCTTTGAAGGCCATAGCAATACCCTTAAGACAGCCTTAAGAAAATTCCTTATGATAACTGGATTGCCTAAATGACTGAGGGGCAGACCCCAGAATATCAATGTATTAATTTGCAATTAGAACTAGGGCAATCATATGGACTAGAATACTCTGTTGGTTTGATTAGCATATTTTCTCTCCACAGTCAAGTTATACAGGGAACTAAATCATCATCAGGAGGGTGATCTTTGAGAGCAGAATCAAACAAAAGAAGTTAAATGAATTAAATATTTAATGGCCTTATTCTAAGATGGTTTAATGCGTTCCTCTTACAAAGGAAGGGGCTTGCCAATTGGACCAGAAGTTGTTGAAGTCCATCAGTTATAATCATCTCCATCCACTGGAGAGAGAACCTGGGCATATGGACTGGAAGTACATCATGACTGTGACTGAGTCTCTCTACCCTAGAGTGTTTGTAGGGACAATGTTAATAGCTGCCTCTGTGACTATTTTTGTCCTATGTTGACCAATTGCCTTGATGATGCACATAGTCCTTTTGAATGTGTATTTGTGTGTGTGTGTTTAATTGGATTAGAGTTAGACCCAGATTGTGCTTCCTGTCTGTTTCCAGAGACTGCATATCTCTTCTCTGGTCTATTACTTGTTGCTCTTACAATTTATTTCTTTATATGGACAAGCTCATTTTCCTTAATTCCAAGTTCTTTGACACCTCTATGTAGTTGTTATTACGTGCTGTCAAGTCAGTTCCGACCCACAGTGACCTATGTACTACAGAATGAAACACTGCCTGGCTCTGTGCCATGCTCACAGTTGTTGTTATGCTTAAGCCCATTGTTGTAGCCACTGTGTCATTTCATCTCCTTGAGGGTCTTCCTCTTTTTCAGTCACTCTGTACTTTACCAAGCATGATGTCCTTCTCCAGGGACTGATGCCTCCTGACAACATGTCCAAAGTATGTAAGACATAGTGTTGACATCATTGCTTCCAAGGAACATTCTGGTTATACTTCATCCAAGACAAATTTGTTCATTCTTTTGGCAGTCCATGCATGGTATATTCAATATCCTTCTCTAACACTACAATTCAAAGGCGTCAATTCTTCGGTCTTCCTTATTGTCCAGCTTTCGCATGCATATTATGAAATTGAAAATACCATGGCCTGGGTCAGGCGTGCCTTGGTCTTCAAGGTGACATCTTTGCTTTTCAACACTCTAAAGAGGTCTTTTGCAGCAGATTTGCCCAATGAAATGCATCTTTTGATTTCTTGACTGCTGCTTCCATGGGTGTTGATTGTGGATATAAATAAAATGAAATCCTTGACAACTTCAATCTTTTCTTCATTTATCACAATGTTGTTTATTGGTCTAGTTGAGAGGATTTTTGTGTTCTTTATGTTGAAGTGTAATCCATACTGAAGGCTGTGGTCTTTGATCATCATCAGTAAATGCTTCAAGACCTTTTTGCTTTCAGCAAGCAAGGTTGTGTCATCTGCATAATGCAGATTGTTAACGAGCCTTCCTCCAAATCTGATGCCTTATCCTTCTTTATATAGTTCAGCTTCTTAGATTATTTGCTCAGCATACTGATTCAATAGGTATAGTGAAAGGATACAACCCTTGACACACACCTTTCCTGACTTTAAACCATGAAGTGTCATCTTGTTCTGTCGCAACAACTGCCTCTTGATCTATGTACAGGCTGCTCATGAGCACAATTAAGTGTTCTGGAATTCCCATTCTTTGCAATATTATCCCTAATTTGTTATGATCCACACAATTGAATACCTTTGCATAGTCGATGAAACACAGGTGAACATCCTTGTGGTATTCTCTGCTTTCAGCCAAGATCCACCTGAAATCAGCACTGATATCCCTTGTTCCATACCCTGTCCTGGATCAGGCTTGAATTTTGGCAGTTCCCTGTTGATGTACTGCTACAACAGCTTTTAAATTAACTTCAGCAGTATTTTACTTGTGTGTGATATTAATGATATTGTTCGATAATTTCCACATTTGGTTGGATCACCTTTCTTGGGAATAGGCATATATACAGATCTTTTCCAGTTGGTTGTCCAGGTAGCTCTCTTCCAAATTTCTTAGCTAGATGAGTGAGCACTTCCAGTGCTGTATGCATTTGCTGAAACGTCTCAAATGATATTCTGTCAATTCCTGGAGACTGTGTTTCATCAATGTCTTCAGTGCAGCTTGGACTTCTTTCTTGAGAACCATTGGTTCCTGATGTTTCAATGTCAACCAATTCTTTTTGGTATAATGGCCTGTGTATTCCTTCCATCTTCTTTTGATGCTTCATGTGTTGTTTAAGATTTTTCCCATAGAATCTTTCACTACTGCAACTCTAGGCTTGAATTTTTTCTTCTTTCAGCTTGAGAAATTCAGAGCTTGCTCTTCCCTTTTGGTTTTCTATCTCCAGCTCTTTGCACATGCCATTGTAATAGTTTATTTTGTCTTCTCAAGCCGCCCTTTGAAATCTTCTATTCAGTTCTTTTACTTCATCATTTTCTTCCTTTTACTTTAGCTACTCGATGTTCAAGAGTAATCTTTACAGTCTCTTCTGACATATCTTTTGGTCTTTTCTTTCTTTCCTGTCTTTTTAATGACCTCTTGCTTTCTTCATGTATGATGTCCTTGATGTCATTCTACAACTCATCTGGTCTTTGGTCATTAGTGTTCAACGTGAAGTATTGAAGTCTTCTTAGTAGAGCTAAACAAATCCTTTTGATGGTGCCATGATTCATAATAATGAGTAATCTGGACTTTCTGTGGCTGTAACTATCTACTGACTGGTTTATAACATCAGAGCATTGCACATAAAATCTTGTACTAGCCATCATCTGAGCTGATATACGGCATCAGAGGAAGAGAGCTTGAAAAAATTTGTTTTCAAGCCTAGGCTCCATATTCTCTCCACTCAGTACTTGTCTAGGATGCTATAGTGTCAACCTTATGATCTTATTATGAAGACAGAACAATGCATCCATCTTCTCACTGCTCAAAAAAAAGGAGTTTTAATAAGAATAAAAACAAAAACAAACAAAGAAAAAAACACTATGCCATCTAAACTTTTTACAGTCTTTGCTCCTGGGATTTGCTTGAAAGCACACACTGAGTAATGCTGAGTGATACTGTATAACAAGTGAGGACTCAGGCAGAGTACTGTGAATTCTCTCATAACGTTAGTTTTTAGAGGAGTAACTCTGCTTTCTAAATTCTATTAAACATCAATTTGGTTTCTAAAAACAGTACCCTAATTAAAAATTTTCTCAAGACATTAGTCAACCCCTCTGCTAATAACTGATCACTTATCGGCAGTATCAGAGCATTAAAACAGAGCATTAGATGCTGTCATATTGAAACCACAATGCTAACTGAAAACAGAGTGCTTTCCAGCATCACCTCTAGCAGAGTAGGCAGAGTCCTAGATTAGGAGTTAATAGGCCTAGATTTTAATCCTGACTAGCTGTGTGGTTTCAAATAAGTTTAAGCCTTAGCTGTTGTTTTCTCATGCCAAGGAAAGTGACCATTAGATCCCTCTGTTAAAGCCCACTACAGCCTCATTATTTTTGTTTTGCATTACTGAAATCATCCATCCTCTATACTGTTCCAATTACTTTTCTGAAATAGAAATCTGATCTTGTCAATGCCCTGCTTAAAGCCCTAGAGTGGAATACCTACAGGGTATATTTCACACTCATTTGGTTGTCTCCAAAGCCACCTCTACCCTTCAATTACTGTGGTTGTCCATATTCCCTTTTCCTCCCCATCCCCTTCCTTTAGCTTGAGAGATCATTCTTCAAGACAAGGTGCAAGGGAGTTGAGGGAAGAAGATTCTGGACAGTCTTAGAGAAGATTAAAAGGGAGAGGAGATGGTAAATGGGAAAGAGAATTTTTTTTTTTTTATTCAATGTGCATAGTACATAACTTGACACTTGGTAAATAATAACAAAGAAATAAAAAACAAACAAAAAATATGTTGAATGACTCTGAACTCTTTAGGCCTTATTTTCTTCTCCTGACATTTATTTTGATTCTTTCCCAGAAATATTTTGGTATTCTAGAATTATAAAGGTATCCATTCACCTCATTTTGAAAACAGAATATAAGTAGTTTTGTTTTAGAAAGTATAGTTATAATATCACATTGTCTTATACCAGCTAATTATAAAGGACTAGAAGTGCTTAGACGTATTAAAAAAAACTATCATTAAATATGTAAATACCTGTTACTACTCACCTATGGGAATGGTTACAGAGAAGCAGCCCAGTTGCAAGCCAACCTCTGCTCTTTGGGGCACATATTTGAAATCACTGTTTTCTCTTTCCATAGTAGCCCCAAGGGTTTCACTTTTAGCTACCACTGTGGATAACTGCACACTCTTTGAGGTGACCTCTATCACCATCAATAGCCAAGATCCTCCAGGATGAATTTTGTGTGTATCATCCTGTCATGGATTAAGTTGTGTTGACCAAAAATATGTGTCAACTTGGCTAGGCCACGATTCCCAGTGTTGCATGGTTGTTCTCCATTTTATGACCTGATGTGATTATCCTATGTGTTGTAAATCCTAATCTCTATGATGTTAATGAGTCAGGATTAGAGGCAGTTATGTTAATGAGGCATGACTCCATCTATAGGATTAGGTTATATCTTGAGTCAATCTCTTTTGAGATACAAAAGAAAGAAGCGAGCAGAGAGGAGAGGGACCTCCTGCTACCAAGAAAGAAGTGCCAGGAGCAGAGCACATCCTTTGGACTCAGGGTCCGTCCCTGGGTTGAGAAGCTCCTAGACCAGGGAGAACTGATGACAAGGACCTTCCCCCAGAGACAGGAAGTCCTGAATTTGGACTTCTAGCCTCCTAGACCATAAGAGAATAAATTTCTGTTAGTTAAAGCCACCTACTTGTGGTATTTTTGTTATAGATAACTAAGACACATTCCAAACACACCTTCCAAATCTATTCCACCAATCTCCTGTGAGCCAATAACCAGTGTAGACAGAAATGTAGTTTTAATAGATGAAGATGATAACCAGGTTATTTAGGAAGAGAAACAGCTTCTATAACAGCCTACCAAGTCTTCTACTATTAGCATTTTGTGACAATGAATTTGGGCTTTTAGTAGGCCTAGTTAATATGTAATAAGATTACATTAAAATGATTTTCAGGAAGCTCTGGTGGTACAATGGTTAAGACCTCAGCTGCTAACCAAAAGGTTCCTGATTCTAACCCACCCAGCAGCTTCATGGGAGAAAGATCTGGCTATTTGCTTTGCTAAATATTACAGCCAAGAAAACCCTATGGGGCAGTTCTACTGTATCACATGGGGTCACTATGAGTCTGAAGTTAACTTGACGGCACCCAACAACAACAACAAAATGATTATCTGTAGCAACAAATGACTTAGACTACAGGCCAAAGGGTAGAATTATGGAAGGTGGAATGGGTGGGGGCTATAAACGGAAAAAAGAAAACCAAAAGTTGTAAAGGCTTTTAATTTACCCAGGTCCTGTTTATAAAATTCTTGGCTGCTCAAATGAAATTATGGGAGGTTTCATAATGAACCCAAACTTTAGCAGCTTAATTGGTGGCTTTTAAACATGTTAAAGATTTTAAACATTACCATTCCAAATTTTGTGAAATTGAACTCTTTTAGTGCTTCTAGACCCTATTATTTTAAGCTTTAAGATTTTTCCTGAGCTAAGTGTGGAAGACTAAGGTAACATAATTTGGCTCCTGTGTCAGCCTTGGCATTCTTCGCCCTATGCAGATGTATATGATTACATTTTCTATTAGGAGAGCTATTGGGACATATGGTATTTTCATCAAAGGGCGATGAAAGAAAACATCTTTAGGAAAAGCTGAAAATATTGCTTAAGTTAGGAAACAAGCTTATTAGACTGGGAAATTTTTTCTTCTTGGCTATACAGCAGTCTAAGTATGTGTGTGGGGAGTGTTGAGGTGTGGGGTATGGTTGGACAAGAAGCATGCAAACAAGTGAACCAAAGAGAATATGTGAGCTACAAGATTTAGTCAAATTCTAGATTGTTCATGGTTTATACTTAAAAAAAGAAAAAGAAAGAAATCAGTGATACATGTAGAAATGGATAAATTTTACTTCTGGAAAACCTCGACAAATGGTAAATATAATTGCTAAAAATTACTAAGACAGCTTGTTCATTTTCTAGTGTTTCCAGACTTAACCCTTGATTAACTGGAAAAAAAGGCTGAAGAATGTGTAGCTGTTCTTCTATATGCATTCTGACCGAACAAAAATTATACTTAAATTCCCTCCTCTACCTGAATGAGTTAGGAATATAAGACAGTAGTGACTAACAGGCCCCACAGTGAAATTAGAGTTCAGCCTTGACTACCCACCCCACAAATGCTGTTGTGAGCAGAGTGCTTAGCACGTACATTTTGGGTTTGGTTTGGTTTTTTGCTGGTGGCTTAGTGGTTAAGAGCTACAACTACTAACCAAAAGGTCGGCCGTTGGAATCCACCAGGCGCTCCTTGGAAACCTTATGGGGCAGCTCTGCTCTGTCCTATAAGATCACTATGAGTTGGAATTGACTCCATGGCCATTGGGATTTTTTTTTTTTTTTTTTTTTTGATTAAGCATCATACACTCTAGGAACTACAAAGCATATAATTTAATCAAAACTACATAAATAATTAGGTTACTGGGTGGGCAGCTTTGAGGATATTCTAGCCGCTTAAAAAAAAAAAAAAAAACGTTGCTGTGGAGTCGATTCCGACTCATAGAGACCCCACAGGACAGAGCAGAAAAGCCCCATAGGTTATCCAAGAAGTTGCTGGTGGGTTCAAACTGCAGACCTTTTTGTTAGTAGCCATAGCTCTTAACCACTGTGCCACCAGGGCTCCATTCTAACCACACTTTTTTTTGGTCCCTCCACCAGCCAGGAAAAGTTTTTCCTGATATTGAAGTGCAACTAAAAGTTTCATCAATGTAGTATCTATTTTACAAAATTGTCAAGGACCAAATCGATGATGATATCATTTTCCAGGAAATAGAGCCTTTGTTGAGGACTGATACGACAGCCTTTCTTCAAGGAAAAGTTAGTGTCAAGACTTTAAAAAGGAAATTTGTCTTGATATGCAGACGTTCAAGAAACACCAATCTTTTGCTTTGAAATCAAGTGTGTTCCTATGAAGGAGCTAATCATTAAGTACAACAAGAATGTGGCTGAACTATTATCTTAGCAATAAGAACTACACTCTTGCGTTAACTATGAATATTGAGCATGTTATCATTTGAATTTATTTATTAAAATCACTTAAGTACAGAATGGACCTTCAGTACTTTGATATTCAGGAACCATTTCTAAATAGAAAGTTGGGTCTTTCAAATGGAAATCTTTTCTCTTATGCAGACCACTCTGTTCTATTGCTTCTCAAATAGTAAAGTAATTAGAAGTCCAGCCCAATATAAATATTAGAATGTACATCAAAGCAAGCACTTAGTTCAAGTTGTTGTGTTCTTAGGAATATTTTTTATCTGTCCCTTCAGCATTTTGCTAAGAAGCAAAATTCTAGAAAATAAATAACTTTGGATAGAAAATGCCTACGGATCCAAGCAATGCAAAATGGGAAAAAAAATTTAGAAAATTTTGAAAAACGCGAATTTAAAAATAACAACCAATTGATAATGATGATGATAACTATGATAGAAGAAAATACCTTTCGAAACAAGAGTAAAGAAAAGAGACAAAGGAATTTAATAGTCAAAATAATTACACTGAAAAAATAACAGTCATTCTCTGTGTTCGTTGTTCGTCCTTAATGTATATGTTTTAGCGACAGTTCTCTCTTCAGTACTTTGCCAGTCTGCTTATGCTCTTGTATTCTGTATCTACCTGTGTGAGTTAATTTCTTGATGATAGCAAGTGATGCTAATAAGCGTATGTAACTCTTCTGCATCGGTCTCATTAATTACTTCATAGAAAGGATGCATCTGTTTCAATCTAATCATAATCCTGAAACCACTGGCTCATGATTATTGCTCACTTCTCTCTTTTAATGCCCTTTTATATTAGTGATAAAGTTCTCATGCCATTCCTGTGGCATGAGAATTCGAGGCACAAAATAGGAAAAAAATCCGTAAGTTTAGTAGGATCTGCTCTTTATATGAAAGTGGTTTACTTTAAGCAAGGATAGTTAAGAATTTGAAAGTAACATTAGAGGAATAGACTACAAAATACAATGATCTTCTCAGCATAAAATGAAATGAAAATTAGTATTTTTTCTGGTAAATTTGACATACATAGGCATAGATATTTGCAAATCTCCCTCTTTCACGTGTGTACTCGATAACTGGTTTCAGAATGTATTTGAAACTGTTCTCTTAATTTCACTTTACTCACTGGTCAAAATATTCTAGAGACTTTCACCAAGAAGGCTTTTCATATTATAAATACTTATAGTACATATAATTGATTATTTTCTTGAGGAATATTCTGCAAGCCCAACGAAAAGCAAAACTGCAGTGTGTTATATAGAGCTAGTAAACGTCCAACGCAAACAGGTATCATTAATAAATCTAAAAGTCATTTTTAAAAATGTTTATCCTATTTGACTCTCTATAGCCTTTGCCTCAATTTACCAGTTTTACCTTTGTGAAATGCTGGCTTCTATGATGGTAAAACCCTCTCTTTTTCTTATCACTGTTGGTTTTTCCTTAGCCATCCATCCCCTCTTTTGTGAAACACACTGTTCACTCCTCTTTTTTCTCACTGCTTTTTCTGCACATTCTGTTGCTGTTACCTTGGTGGCTTCTCTTCCTCCTCTGATCCATTTGTGTCCTAAGGGTGAAACCTCGTCCTTGTTCCTTTCGCACAACTCATTCTTCCTTAACAATCTCATTATTCCTCTTGTTATTGGGTGCCGTTGAATCGACTTTAACTCATAGTGACACCATGTGACAGTAGAAATGCCCCATAGAGTTTTCTTGGCCGTAAAGCTTCACAGAAGCAGATCACCAGGTCTTTCTCTTGCAGAGCTGCTAGGTGGTTCGAACCTCCAACCTTTTGGTTAGCAGCTGAGGTGCTTAGCTGTTTGAGCCACCAGGGCTCCTAAATTTTAACTATCAACTCTGCATCTTCTATCTAAAGTAGATGCAAACAAGATAATAAATAATTTAGGCTTTATGGACCATGTGGTCTCTTTTGCAACTACTTAATTTTGCTGTTGTAGTGTGAAAGTAGCCATACCCCCCCTCCCCACCACAAAAACCGCTGCCCTCAAGTTAATTCAAACTCATAGCAACCCTATAGGACAGAGTAGAACTGCCCCACAGGGTTTCCAAAGAGTGCCTGGTAAATTCGAAGAGCCGACCTTTTGGTTAGCAGCCAAGCTCTTAACCACTGTGCCACGAGGGCTCCAAAAGTAGCCATAGACCACATTAAAACAAAGAGCATGGCTGTATTGCAATAAAACTTTATTTGTGGACACAGACATTTGGATTTCATGTAATTTTCAATGTCCTGAAATATTCTTCTTTTGATTTTTTTCAACCATTTAAATATGGATAAACTATTCTTAGCTTGCAGATCATACAAAAACAGGTTAGGAGCTGAACTGAGACTGTTGATTATAGATGCTGTCCCCTGATCTAGTGCATTCAAGTTCCATTTTATAAAGGAGGCTACAGTATTTTTAGGCAAATAATGAGCACCTTCTATGTTTGTTTGCCAACTCTACCCTCCCCCTACTAGGTATTTTCATAAGCGCCACTATGCCAATTTTTTTTACATGTTGTTGTAAAAAAAAAAAATCACAAAGCACGCTTACGAAAATACCTTGCCGGGGCGGGGGAGGGGGGGCGGTTGGCAAACATAGAGGGCACGTGTTATTTGCGCAAAAATACAGTACGCAGCATCTCCACTTAGATATTTCTCAAGCTCTTAAAACTCAAGATGTCCAAGTAAATTTATTAAAATTTTGCTCATACCTTCTTCTCCTTATTTAGTATGGGGTCATTATGCGTCAGAATCGACTCGAGGACAATGAGTTTGGTTTTTTATTATCTGCTTAGTTACCCAAACCTTAAACTTGGTAGTTATCCTAGACTCTCTCATATCTCACATCTACTAAGTGACCAATTCTTATTAATTTCATCTCCCTTGTCTATGTGACATCTTGTGTCACTTAGTCTATTGTAATACTCTGCAAATTTGTTCTGATCTTTATTCTTGCCCAATTAAAACCACTGTCCACATTGTTGCTAGAGAGATTTTCTAAAACGCAGGCCTAATCCTACCACTTCTTTGTTTAAAACCTTTTAATGCTTCCCTGCTATCCAAAATATGAAATTCTTAGCATGATACACATAGTTTTTCAAGAGCTCTAACTTCATCAAATTCATCCTTTTGGGTTGGATTGAAGGACAGTTGGGCTCCAAAGAGACTGGCTCAAAAAATCCCTCCAGGCAGCTTCCAGAGGAGCCATGGTCTCCGAACATGCCCTTCACATTCCCTCCTCTGTAGCTTGGTTGAGGCTGTCTCCCCATACCAGGCACGCTGTGTCTTCTGTTTCCAAGTACCCAATCCCTCCATCTCCTTCAAGGTTGCATTCAAAGCTGGCTCCCTTCAGAAATCTAAAATCCTTCACCCCCAGTTCCAGGATTTTCTGATTATTGTCTTCCCTCCTAGAACATTTAATGTCCTGGTTTAACAATAACTTTTTAAAACTGCCTTCTAATTCTGAGACCTGTCTGCCATAGCCTTGTAAAGTACTTCTTTAATGGTCCTCTCAGCACATCACCCAATCCCAAGCACCATGTAGTCAGAAAGTTCCTTGGTTGTACCTCGCCTATGGCTCTGACAGCCTACCCTATGCTGCACAGATGAGTTTTATTGTTTTTAAGTCACTGACTTTCTTGAGAGTCCAGAAGATAGTGCCCCTCTTCTCAGAAAAAGCATACTTGAGTGTACATACCCACATGCCACCTACAGACACAATTTTGCATGCAATTTTGAAGATTCACCAACCCCAACCTACAAGATGGCACAGTCCTTTGTGTTGTATATTCCCATGCTTAGCACAGTACCTAGGTACCCAGTAAGCTTGGCTGCAGTAAAGAGAACTGAAGTCAGACCTCTATTAGACTATGTTTCCCGTATTTGTATTCCATGCAGTGCTTAGCACAGTGTCTTGGTCATAACAGTAATTTAATAAATATTTGTTGAATTGAATTGAATTCTGCTTTCTTTGTATCTTGGAGAAACACCAATTAGAGTGATATGGGTAGATGGGCTAAATAAATATTTAGAATGACTCTTTCAACACTTAATCTTATTGTTTTAACATTCTACAGGCTTGACCCCACTAAATTAAGTATATTTGTGTTAATGGATACACTCTTTTAATCTTTTTTTCATGAAGTGTTTAAATTTTAAAGCATTCAGGTTATAAAGAAACAAAGTAGAACTCATTCTTCCTTTTATAAATGTCACTACATTCTATTTTGAGAATAATGTGAATAAGGACCAGGTCTGAGAATTCTAAAATAAAGCATTTCTACCAGTGAAGGGAAGGCACGAGGCACTTTTTCTTCCACAATCAACCTAAATGTCTCACCACTTAAAACAGATTCTCTTCTGCTTGGGTAGCAGTCCTGTGCGTAGCACTTTTTGGAATAATGAACAACCCTCTTTATAATGACAGAAGTTTGAGCCTTAAAAATAAAATAAAAAATTAAAAAGGAGAAGAGAGAGCTGACTGATTGGAACGACACCAAATTTCTGTTTTCAATGGCATCTGTAGCTGCTAGAAGTGACACAATTTGTGTCAGTCTAGGAACTCGAAGCAACCAAACACAAATTGTAATTGACCAAATTAAAGTCAGAAGAATTGCAATTAGTTCATTAAATAAATGATGTGGAGAATTGCCGAAGTAATGGTGAGATGCAAAACAACAAACCATCTATTCCAGAGAAAACAAGATGAAAAGGAATAAAATGAGACTAAAAACCTACATTTCTCTTCAAAGAAAGGAAAGACAAGACAATGGAAAGAAACATTAAAAAAAGGAAGGTTCAATTAGCAAGGCAAGGGAAAAGGAGAGAAATCCAAGTGGGATTCTCTGGGAAGGAAAAGAACGTGATGAGAGTTTAGATCATAATCTATAAATAGCCTTTTATTTTATAAATCCTTCATGTGATGCAGACACTACACAGTGAGTCTCTCTCACCTTTAATATGCACGGTCTCATGGCACGTGCCTTTTAAGGCAATCCACGATAGTAAGCACAAAGAATTGGGTTTGGAAAATGACTTGGGCTTCTTCGTTTCAAAACCTAAGAAAGAAATTGATGAGGAGAGAATCTGGGAACACTGCACAAATTGGCAGAAGGGCACAGGAGGGATAAGTCTTAGTAGACTACGAACTACTTCAGAGAAATAGAATGTCCCTCTTCTCTAACTTACCAATGTGAGGGATAATTTTAATTACCATCCTATAATGAACCTTCCTCCAAATACCACAGGTGACCACTTTACCTGTCATGCTTCTTCACAAACCTGTCAGGTCCTATGTTCTATTTGTCTCCTCTCACCCCTTTGTTCTGATCAACTCTTACTCTTTCACCAGGTAAGATACTGATAGTGGTGGAAAGGGGCAGGGGTTAGAAAACAGGAGCCTGTGAAAGGGCTGATAATTTACAAGTAATTCTTTGAAATCTTTTGTTGTATTATCAAGGATTCCATTCCATAAGATTCCCAAACACTTGAATCAAAGAAGTGGTCTTTGAAATCCTGTAGTAACTACAATACTCTCCTCCAGTTTTTTTTAGCAGGGCAAAGAATTTTCAAATACAACTTCCATAATAGTTGACACTTCTATGAAATGTTCTTTATTACGACCGTTACGATATTTTAGAAGAAACTTTGGTTTTAAATAAAAATTAAAATAGGTTCATTTACGGTGATGGAAAATTTGATGATGGATATGGTGATGGTTGCAAAACATGATTGATGTAACTGGTTTCACTGAGTTGTCCACACAAAAAATATTGAATTGGCAAAAGCTGTGTTACCTATATTTTTACAACAACAACAAAAAATGAAAAAAAATCCTGAGACTCCTGAGACGGGGTGGGTTGCTGTAAACATCTGCATTCTTTTTGTTATTATTTGTCTATGTATTATTGAATTGCAATATGGAATTTTTTTTTATTGTGATAACCATATATATGTATATATACATAAAACAAAACATTTGCCAATACAGTATCTTTACTTGTACAATTCAGGGCACATTTGCATTCTCAGTCCTCTCTTCCATCTGGGCAGGAGAATCAGAGTTGCTGAGAATAAAGCACTAATCTAGTGGTTTGATGGGCTTGGTCAATGGTCCCCTTTTCTGTCAGGCAGGTTTCAGGATATTTAAAAATCTATGCCTTCTTTTTTTAAGGAAGATAAAGATATCACACCTTCCTTGAGTCACTTATTCTGAGAAGCACTGTGTTGCACATTCTCTCTTTCCAAAGAGATTATATAGAGATTTTTTTTTAGTATTTTTTGTTAGAAAAGAAATATGTTGTTATTTTAAGAAAATAAATAGGTAATCCATATTCCTCCATCGCTATTTTTTCACTCTAAATCTCTTCGTGTTCTCACTGAGCTTTCAAAAAAGTCCATGGAAACCACTATTTAATATAAGAATTGTGTCAAAGGAGCCCTGGTGGTGCAGTGATTAAAGCACTCAGCTGCTAACTGAAAGGTCAGTGATTTGAACCCACCAGCTGCTCTGTGGAAGAAAGATGTGGCAGTGTGCTTCCGTAATGATTTATAGCCTTGGAAACCTTACTGAGCAGTGCTACTCTGTCCTGTGGGGCTGCTATGAGTCGGGGTTGCTATGAGTCGAAATCGACTCCAGGGCTTCGTTTGATTTTAACTTGTGCCAATAAGAGAAGTTGTATTTCTCTAATGAATATCTTCTCTTAACTTAAAAAAAAAAAAAAGCTCATTCTAAGAGTCTAGGTCTAATATCCCTGCTTTTGTTTTATAAACCCCTTTCACTAACTGCAAAAATGTTGCTTTGAACATTTCTATCCTTGGCACTTCTGTCATATTCTATATGCTCTCTGGGGTCAATCTCATCCCCCATCAAAACTTACAATATATTCTTTGTACCAACAGACCTAAATCTACACCTCTAGCCCAGGACTCAGTCCTGAGCTTTAATACTGTAAACTGAACACCGGTTCTTGTCCTGTCCTATTAGCCAGTCGAAATAAGACAGACACCATGCCACCAGTTGCAAGGGAAACAGATAGTGGCAATTTATTGCTTGTGCAAACAAGGAGCAACATGGGACCTAGCAGCCGAAAGACCACGAGCTCCCTGTCTGGGGTGGTTGGGGAGCTTTTTATTGCCAGCGGCATCTGGGAGCTGGGTTTGGTGCCCGGAACTCTCCAGCCTTAGCCCTCCCATGTCCACATTTGGAGGTCCAGATGCTGAATCATGTCCGTGGTGCTCAGGTCCAAGGACAGATTGAGGACACAGCTCTTCAGGTCTTGTGCATGCGCCAAAATCCTGGTTTGCACATACATGGGATTCTGGTGCCAAATTCAAGCTGCAGTTAGGACCGTGGCATGGTTGGACCAAACCACAGTTAGAAGCCTCAGCATGGTGCGCTGCAAGGGGGGATCCTCATTGGAGAGGAGTAAGTCTTGGCAGAGGCTTCAATACTGTAGGTCATATCCAGCTGCTTGTTCAACATGCTTGAAATAAGGTCATTATTTCCTGATAACCTTATCCATACCAGCTTATCCTCCTAGATTTCATCTCTCGATTAAGATATCACAATTCACTGGGAGGTTATTTTTAATACTTTCTTCTCTTTCAAAATTTCCTTTCATCCCCGCATCATGCAGCTAGACAAAGTGGCATTCAATGATTCATCAAATTCTGTTAATTTTCCTTTGATATGTCTGTTGATGCCATCTCATCTTTGCCATTCACATTGCCAAGTTCTGTTACAATGTTTTACCACCTCTTGCCTAAACCAAAAAAACGCACTGCCGTTGAGTCAATTCTGACTCATAGCGACCCTATAGGACAGAGTAGAACTGCCCCATAGGGCTTCCAAAAAGCGCCTGGTGGATTCAAACTGCCGATCTTTTGGTTAGCAGCCATAGCTCTTAATAACTATGCCACTAGAGTTTCCACCTCTAGCTTAGACTATTGCCTAAATTACTGTAAGAACCTCCTAAATGCTCTTTATGTTTCTAATCCAACCTTTATATGCATCCAGATATTTTATTAAAGTTCTTATCATCCATCCCATTCCCTTCAAAATGGTTTTGGTTTTGTGATATATCCTTATAAGTTCCTTTTAGATCCATCCCCTGCCTACCTATTCAGCCTCATCTCTTGCTACTCATTGTCTCATTCAACTACTTAGTTCCATATCAAATAAAATATTTATGTATCTTACAGTTTAGTTCCACATCAAAATACTTTTATGTATCTTAGCAATTCATATTAATAGCTACTTGGTTTGCATTGTATATATGAGCTGCAATATATTTTAGTAGTCTTTAATTGATACATATTTCTAATATTTACCCTTGTAAACAATGCTGCACACATAACCTTACATATTTGCATTCTATGTGATTATCTCCTTAAGAAATAATCTTGATTATTTTATGATAAATTCTGAGCCTCAAATCCACGGAGTGAACACAAAGTGAGTCAGATTATACTGCACATACAGAGGGTTGTGTTAGAGGAGAGAAACCATCAGGTTATAGATCCAGATCTTTTAAAACGTGATCCAGGATCTTTTAAAGGAAGCATGCCTGCTCATTGCACTGGAGGGGGGTGTTATCCTCCAAGACTGCAGGTGAATAAGCTTTCTGTTCTGGATAGAGACATTATCTTTCAAATGAGTTCACTAGACAAGCATTCTTGAAAAGATAGTCTGGAACAAAGAGCAGCTAGTGCCTCACTTTACAAGACAAGCAGAAACCCCAGAGACCGGGGCATAATTGTCCCCTAACAATAGCCACACCTTGTTTCTAAAGCATCTTGACTTCTGGTGAATTTTCCCATGAGTAGCCACCCTGCAGCCACTCTGAATGATCTGACTGACAGAAAAAACTCATAAAAACCAAACCCACTGCTGTGGAGTCCACTCAGACTCATAGCAACCCTAAAGGGGAAAGTAGAACTGCCCCATAGTGTTTCCAAGGAGTGCCTGGTGGATTCAAACCTTTTGGCTAGCAGCTGTAGCTCTTAACCGCTATGCCACCAGGGTTTCCAGACTGACAGAGGTTGGGACCAAATATATTTTATGTGTCTCATCTAGAATTGGATCAAGGCCACTATCCACAGGACACCAGGCAGCAGGATGAGGACAACTTCCAGAATTGACCTCAACCATGGCCCGCAGGGTCCCATGCTTAACCAGCTGAACAACTCTTGTAAACCATCATGGCCTACCTTAGAAAACTGGGACTTTCTTCTGAAGTCTTTGTTTTGAGTTATTAATCCAGGTACAAAAGGATGTATTGGGCTGTAGAAAGGAAATCTAGGGCAAATTTTATCTTCCATAACAATCCTGGCCAGTGAGTTGAGAACGAGGTGATGCCATTAATCACTTCAGTTGATGCCATGAACAAATTTTATGCCATCTTTTCTAATTAGATAACTCAGGTCATAGGCATAAGTGCCCACAGGTTCACATAAATAATGAAGTAGCTATCAGAGCCCTGGGGACACTGTGGTTAAGAGCTACGGCTGCTAACCCAAAGGTCAGCAGTTCGAATCTACCATCTGCTCCTTGGACAACCTAAAGAGCAGTTCTACTCTGTCCTATAAGGCCGCTATGAGTCAGAATCCACTCATCGGCAACGTTTTTTTTTTTTTTTAATCCCTCTAAAAGCAATTAAAACACCAAAAACCAAACCATTGTTGTGGAATCAATTCCAACTCATAGTAGAACTCAGCCCCATAGGATTTCCAAGGCAGACTAAATTTTTCTCCCATGGAGTGACTGGAGGGTTCCAGTTGCGGACCTTTCGGTTAACAGCTGAGCGCTTAACCACTGCGCCACCATGGCTCCTTGAAACAAGGAAAGTTAGCCTAATTTTGGGGAGCTCTTCACAGTCATCTAAGGGCTGCATGATTTATTGATGGTGCTTCCTTAAACACTCAAAAGTCTTTTTTCTTTTTTTTCATTACCCCTCAAGTGTAAATCACTGTATTTTGGGGAGGAAGGCAAGGTAATAACTGGCTTCAACATGAGGTGTATAGTCTTGGGGGTGCACATGGTGCCTGTGGAAGAACGTGTTGTTAAAATTGTTGGCCCGCCACTAGGACCTTCATCAGTTGGGAGCACAGCTTGGTGGTAATTCCAATGTGGCCTTTCACTCACTGATAAGGCTTAGAATTTCCCCCATTCTGATTGAATTATTGGGTCTAATTCTCAGGCAGTCCCTCCAAACTGTTTTGTTTGTCCATGGCACCAGCCAGGTGGCATTCATCTGCCCCATGAAATGACTAAGTGACAGCTACAGGAACAAGGATAGTCAAGATAACTGGCAGTTTTGACAGAGTTTTGTGTGGAAGGTACATGAGCCAGGGCCATAATCTGTTCTTTCTGGGTTACGGTATGCGGAATGGCAATCAAAGCATGGTCTGGTCTACCCGGCAGATCCAGCAGTCAGTTATATTTGGGGTGCTTATGACATTTTGGAGAGCCACACCAGGGTATATTCCTTCATGCAGAAGGCTGAAGGAGAGATTCTAAATCATTAATGCCCTCTCCCCACCAACATTCTGGGATTGGAGGTACTCCTTCCTCAAGGACCAGGGTTGCTGTTTTCTCTCCACCACCACAAAATCAGTGTGTAGCTATAACTTCATTTTATTTCCTATCATTCCCTACTCATACCCATACCTTTCATACAAAAAGGTCAGGTGCAAGAGGAACACAGGCATTTTTATAAAACTTACACAGGCCCATATGTCCCACACATTGGCACATGCTGGCCACCATGGGGTTCTGTCCACACCGTTTGTGAATTTTCCTCTTTCAGCTCAGAGTAGTGCACTTTTCTATAGCTGTTGTCTGAAATCAGCTGGAAGCTTCTGTACACGCATGATGACTTTTTCTATTCCTTGTTACAATGGGGGCAGACCTGAGAATGACCCCTTTTTGGTGAGGCAGTCCTTGCCCTGAGGAGAGTTAGCAGCAACAGGGAAGAATTCATGCACCCATCTCTGAACCTACTTTCTGGTACTTGGTCTTCAACCACCTCCGTAATATTTCCTCATTAATAGTCAATAAAAAGGAGACCCAGTTATTGCCAGGTTGGCCAACATACTGATTTCTGTGTACTTCCTTCATATTCCATTAATTGCCCCTTGAGGCCCTCATGTCCCCTCTTTCACAAAGCATGTCTTTGTTAGCATCCTATATCCAATAACAAAACTATCAAGAACTGTAGAGGGTCTGAGATTTTACTTTATTTGAGAGCTAACAAGTTAGCCTGCCATGATTTCATGAATCCTTTTAGTAGACATGAGACTTTTTTGTCAATGTCAAAAGGTTTCATCGCTCATGGCACAGCAACCAATGTATCAGCCTATATTGTGCTGAGTCTCTAGTTCTCAAGCGTGACATGAAAAGGGACAGATGATAATGGCACATGCACTGGGTTGTATTTCAAGAGATGAACTCTGAGCTTGAGAACCTGAATCTTTTATAATGGGCAGTAAGCATGCTTCACTTGACCCTGGAGTGAGACAAAATCCTCATGTTTTGAATATGACCAAGGGAAAAAAAAAAACTTTGTTCTGGATAGCAATTTAAAAACCTAGAAAAACATAGCCTGTACTCGAATTAAATAAAGATTAATAACAGTGTTGTTAAATTAGGAACGAATGAAGGTTTACACCCTGCTCAAGATTTAGTGTTTGCTATTTCTTCCTTAATATGAGGTTTGTATTTTAGAACAGGGCTGAGTGTGAAGAATCTGAGTTATATGTCATCTAGTTGGTTAAGTATTTATAGACAACATAGGATTTAATTCAACAAATCTACGATACCTTTTTCCAGCCCATTCCATTAATATTTTCAGTCAAGTTCTATATAAAACGTTTATACAAAGGGATGATGGAAAAGCAGGATTTTGGTAAAAGAGCTGAGTGTCAGGATTTTTAAAAGCACAAAGACATCTATAGCAGAAGGTAGTAATGGTTCAAATTAATTCATTCTTTTGGGATGTACTTAAACTGGGTCTAGCTTAGTCATAGGAAAACAAGAGAAGTCTGGAATATATCTACATATGCAGCAATGCATGGCCAGAAACAATATTCTTTCATTATAAAATAAGTAACTGAGGGCAAGTTAGCCTTCATCATCCAAAATTATATTGTTATTTATAGAATTTAAAAACCCAACTAACCAAAACCAAACCCATTGCTCACAAGCCGATTTTGACTCATAGTGGCCCTATAGGACAGAGTGCAACTGCCCCATAGGGTTTCCAAGGAGCGGCTGGTGCATTCAAACTGCCAACCTTTTGGTTAGCAACTGAACTCTTAACCACTAAGCCACCAGGGTTTCAGAAACCTAACTAGCTAACATCAATCCCTTGTCTTTGTCAAACTATCTATGATAGGTTGACCATTTACAAAGAAGTTCTGGAATATCTTTGTTGCACTTTTCTTTTTAATGCACATTATTGTTTCTGAGATGCAGTTTTGACCTTTGAAACCCTTAAAAGAACATTTCTTTAATAACGAGAAATTTCAGCATTTACTGGCAGTGAGCTGGAAGGAATTGCATTTTGCACCATAAAATTTTCTTTCTCTTCCAACAAACAAGTGATAAAAAAGATGAGGCCCATGACATGTCCTTTAAAGATACAAGGACAGAAAGTTATGCCATTTGCTTCTAATTTTAATTGTTTTAGGGAGCAATACTTTTCCAACTGCTTGTCAAGCAAGAGAAAAATGGTAAATTGAGTTCTTATGTACAAGTCTATCCCAAGACTAAAATTCTTCTGCCTTCCTGTAGAAACCACTAGATCATCACAGGGTTTATCTGAGTCCCATGGAGCAACATATTCAAACTCATGTCTGGATTACCAAGGTGATCCTATCTGTCAGTCTTTTGAGTCTAGTTCTGTTCTCTCTGTTCTCTATTTTCAAGGCTTTCTCTCGCAAGACAGCAGCAACCAAGGCAAGCTGGGAGCCAAAGTGTTATCAACTTGCTTGTGTATGCTTTTGAGCCCAGCTTCCTGCAAAGCTTTAAAAACAAGAAAAGGTGGGATTGACCCGTTAATAATTAATAACACCCAGAGCAAATGAAGCACTTCTGTCATAGGACTTCATCGGTAAGGTCATGGTACAATAGGGGTTGCAGGCTCTGTAAGCATGAGCGGTATTTGCATATGTCAGAACAGAACAGACCGTGCATGCTAACAGCACAAACACTTCACATCTGCTTCTGTTTACTCCCATGCTAACACCCAAAAGTACAGAAGTCCTGTGTTAATTGCTCAGTTACATACTGACTGTTGATACGCTCTCCACAGAGCTTTTCATAAGTGCACTGTTGCAAATAAACTGCTAATGACTTTGCTTATTCCAGTCACCCTTTTAAGGAAATCTACAACATACACACAGATTAATGATTCTTCTATTTAGCAGTGTGTCTTGTGACTAGGTTTGCACAGAGGCAGTATCAATTAAGTAGCAATTATCTGCAAAGTGGAAAAAAGAGGGAAGATATAAATAAGTAATGAGCATGGTGCTCGAATCTCTGAGAACAACTGGAATTGAACTCTGAGGCAAGGGCACCGACTAGTGAACATTTTTTTCCCGCATTTATTCTTATACCTAAAATCCATCCGGACCCCATGAAAACCAGAACAAGCATAAATGCTCAAACTCTCAAGTGATTTTTTTTTATATTTGGTTTCCAAGGTGACCACTATTTTGAAACAGCAAAGAACTGAAGAGAAAAATCACTACACTTGAACACCATGAATAGAACAGTCTACCAAAAACTATTGGCCCTATAAATGTCTATTTTATGTAAGGGTATGATCAAAACATCAGATTTTCCTTGTGTCTTAGTAACAGGGGTCAGCACAGAATCCCAGCTTACGCCTCTATTCCTGTGAAGCAATGGCCTTTAGGAGTACTCCATAAGACTTATCTGGGGAACGCTGTATTATCTGGTTATAAAGCAAAAGACCAGGTGGAGTTTGGAGGATATGCAGAATGTTCAAATCGATAGGTTTGGTAACAAACTTTATGAGATCTATTTTTGTTTGCTCATTTTTGCGTGTAACAGCTAGGGCTCCCCTCAGGAGATATTCATAGAGGTGGAGGCAGTTGGCATTCCTACAGGGGGAACCAGAGGCAGAGGATTGGGGCCAATTGGCTTTGGCTCTTGTCAACCAAGACGCTTTCGTCCACAGACTCTTTCATCGACAACAATGGACCAGTCAGACTGAATTAGAGAGGATAACCAAAGTTTTAAGGTTTCTCCAGCGGATGCAATCATTGCAGTCGAGTTGATTCCAACTCACAGCGTCCCTATAGGACAGCGTAAAACTGCCCTGTAAGGTTTCCAAGGAACGGCTTGTGGATTCAAACTGCCAGCTTTTTAGTTAGCAGCCGAACTCTTAACCATTGCACCACCAGGGCTCCCCAGAGAATCTAGAGCCCAATATTTCCTTTGATAGCTTTTTTTTTCCTCAAGGCTGAATCACTATTATAGGCCAAGAATTGTTTCATATTTTACCTATAGTGATCATATTTTTCAAATCCTAAATTAAGGTATATACAGAGTTTGACAAACATATAGAAAAAGGCAATTAGAAATATGAACTGTATTAGTGAAAATAAGGTTAGGCTAATGTAACAACAAACATAAAATAGAAGTTTATAGAACAAGGGAGTGTATTTCTCTCTAATATTTCAATCCAAACAAAGCCACTGGCTGCTGGGTTGCTCTGTTCCATGTGGTTAAGTGAGGGTCTGTGATAGCCAAGGAGGCTGTTATTAGTTGCTGTAGCGTCTATTCCGACTCAGGATGACCCCATGTGTTGCAGAGTAGAACTGCTCCATAGAGTTTTCTTGGCTATAATCTTAATGGAAGCAGATCAGGGGCTTTTCTTCTGTGGTGCCGCTGGGTAGGTTCAAACCACCAACTTTTAGGTTAGTAGTCAAGTGCAAACCATTTGCATTACCTAGGGACCTTGTCAAGGAGGTACATTGCTCAAATTTCCCTAAAGAGCACCAGCTATGAGAAGTGTAGTTTGCTGGGGCACCTTCAGACCCGCCATAACATCATGCCGAGGCCATACTACCCCAGAGCTGCTGTCAGCCAATGGCTGAGCATGGCAGGGGTACCAGACCAAGGACTCGTCTACAGGAAATCTTGCTCAGGGACTCGCTATTGGCCCAGCTGAGACTTCTCAGAGATGCTCTGAAGTCTGAGCTCACCTTGCCCAACCCTCCTTCCTTTATGCTCACCCAGGACCAGATTAAGGCATGTGAGGGCCCTAAAACCAAAAGTCAAACCTGTTGCCTTTGAGTTGATTCAGATTCATAGCCACCCCATAGGACACATTAGAACTGCCACATAGGGCTTCCAAGGAGTGGCCGGTGGATTTGAACTGCCAACCTTTGGGTTAGTAGCCAAGCTCTTAACCACTGTATCACCAGGGCTCTGTGAGGGCCCTAAGCATTGATAATCTGTGGTACCCCTTCATCTGCTTATTCACGTATTCAAATGGGATCTGTGGGTTTATATACGTATACGTATACGTATACGTATATAAACCCAAATAAACAAACCTGTTGCTGACGAGTTGATTCTGACTGATAGCGACCCTATAGGACAGAGTAGAATTGCCCCAAAGGGTTTCCAAGGAGTGACTGGTGTATTCGAATTGCCAACCTTTTGGTTAGCAGCCAAGCTTTTAACTACTCTGCCACCAGGGCATATAAGTGTATACACAAATCTGTGTATGTGTGTGTGTGTGTGTCTTACCTATCCATGATATAAATTCTTTTTAAATGCAACTATAATATTACCTACCGAATGCGAAAGTGGCGTATGACATTTTAAAGAAATGAGGTGAAATGTATTATAAAATTTTTAGTGGATGCCAGTACTGAGGTTTTTACTATATACCACATTTTCTACAGAAAGAATATTCCACATATTCTACAACTAAAAAAAATGAGTCAGTGGACTTAGTTGTTTCAACAATCAATGTAAAATTCTGTTGATCTCTCACAACGAAAAATTGACTTTCAACAATTTTGTTTTAAATAGCTCCTACTTCAATTTTGATGCTTGTTTTGTAATAAATATTATAATTATAAATGAGCAAATGAAAGGATGTCATAAAAGAAAAGTTAATGATCAGAAAACAAATATTACAACAAATTACTATGTATTATTTTTAGATAGATCTTTCATCTCTAATGTGTTATAATTAAAAACATTTCTTTCTATTCTTTGCTCTTACAAGTTCTTCAATGATTTCATCACAATTAAGCTGCCAAAAAAAACCAATATGTACTTGAACACATAATAAGGATAATGAATAGAGTCTTTCTTGAATCTTTGTTGAACATTGAGGGTTTCTGAGTCTCTTTAGAGACAAAAATGAGCTTTCTCTTATGCAGTTTGTGATAATTAAAGTTAGAAATATGCATAAAGTAATTTCAACTTTGGGAAATAAGCACCGCATTTCATCTTCTATTATGGAATCATACGTGCCCACATGAGTAAAAATTGTCTTTCCTGAATCTGTAAACTTCATTCTCATGTGAGAATGAATTTGTAGCGCTTCCTCATAAAGGTTTATATTTAAGTCATCAGGGTAAGCTTGTACTAATTTCTTGCATACCTCCATGCACTCTTCATCAGGTATATCCACATTGTTTAAGAAGAAAAATCTATTTAAAAGAGCTTCATACACTTTTGCCCTTCTTTTCATGCAAGATGTCACTGATGGTGGTTGCATGAAATTGACCTCTGGTACTCAGTACTTCTGGAACACTTTGGTCATTTACTTGTTTCTTTCTAATGCTTCTACAATGGTGACCTGCTTCATAATCAGTATTTGGCAGTATTTGTTTTGTTGTGTTTTCAAAATCTTCTCTTAAATTATGTAAATACACTGTTAATGACTGGTAGAAATCTGTGCATGTCTTTAAATTTACTTCTGAATCTTTGAGAACTTGACTCATTCAATGAAAATGCTGCAATATATTATTTCACATAACCACTATAAATATATACTCTAGTGTCTGCATTTTGTTGGTGATGTTTTCAGCTCCTCTTTTGCTATCTTCTTTTTGTGTTTGGTCTTTAGCAATATTTTCTAAGGCATCTAGAACCCGAGTGTACGATTCCAGGATTGCACTCATTGCTCTAGCATGTGCTTCCCAACATGTATTGGAAAGATATTTTAACACTTGATCATTGCCTAAATATGTTTTAAAAACTGCCCATTGGTGAGTAAAGGCAGCAAAAAATGTGTAGAGTAACTGAACAGTAGAAAAAAATTAACTGTTTCTGGACAACAGTCTACTGCTCTACATGCTATAAGATTAAGTGAATGACCAGCACATGGTATGAAAATGGCATATTCATTATGTTCTAAAATTTTCCATTGCAAGCTTTTATAATGCCCTGACACATTGGCAGCATTGCTGTAGGAATGGCCTCTGCACTTGGAAAAATCAATTTTTCAAACTTCACATGAATAGTGAAGTACTTGATTTGCAATTTCTTCAGTATGACTTTTTAAGCTAGTAAATGTGGTAATAGCTTGTCAGGTTTTACATCTGCTGGAGATACGTATTTTAAAAAATACTTAGCTGATTTGTATGAGAAAGTTCAGGAGTGATATCTTCAAACTGAAATATTGAGCTGTACTTATTTCACTGAAAATAGTTAATCAAACTTTATAACTTATAAAGTTTATTAATGCTTCACGTTATTTTAGACATATATGATGGATTACCCTTTCTTGTGTTAACCATATTTTGAGATGTTACCTGATAAAAATGGGCCAAGCTGAGCAACAAGTTCAAGTAAACCAAAAAGTTTTCCATTTTGTGGGGACTCAAACACTTTGTGGAAGAAGTACAACCAGAATGCTCCTTAGAAGCAAGGATGTTGAGACTAGGTCTCACATACTTTGGAAACATATTATCAGGAGGGATCAGTCTCTGGAGAAGGACGTCATTCTTGGTAAAACAGAGGGTCAGTGAAAAAGACGAAGACCCTCAATGAGTTGGATTGACAAAGTGGTGGCAGCAACGGGCTCAAGCATAGTAACAATTGTGAGGATGGCACAGGACCGGGCAGTGTTTCATTGTACATAGGATTGCTATGAGTCGGAATCGACTTGACGGCACCTAACAACAACAACAACAACAAACACTTCAT
Source organism: Loxodonta africana (assembly GCF_030014295.1). Lineage (NCBI taxonomy): Eukaryota > Metazoa > Chordata > Mammalia > Proboscidea > Elephantidae > Loxodonta > Loxodonta africana. The sequence continues at coordinate 35,780,232 of NC_087349.1, forward strand.
TTCTTCCTCAAAAAAATAGTTCACTTTCAGCAATTGTTAAAATGGCAGCAACAACACATTGCAAAATGACTTTCCACTACTGATGTTCTTCATTAATTTGTGTTTCTAGTTCATGAGTTAAGCCAAAACCATATCTTTGGTGTAAATATGACAGCATGCAATTTCTGTAAATTTAAATGTTTTCATATTTATCAATCATATTTCTAGTTGTGCCAATTGCTGAATCCATCTGTAGCAAATTGAGAATTAAATTATTTAGGACTGAACAGTTTGTAAACAAAACAATATACAGAGTTGACTGATGGAGAACACAGTAACTGCTGCCTCTTATAATTTTCACCATTAGCTTTGAACCCTAGAAATATATTCTGGCTATAGAACCTTGTTTGTTTACCATCCAGAAATTTTTGACACAAATTTTCAAGTGGTCCACTGCGACGTTGATAATCACTTGACCCTCTTTCAATCCAATAATTCACATTATTAGAAGAAAAAATATTTCCTAAAGTGTGATCTGTATTTCTGTTATTTATGGAGTTGGCAGGTGCAACAATTTCAGATCCTAAAACAGTTTCACTTTCTATACCATTATTATTTTTTTACTACAGCAAGGAATGGATGCCAAATTTGGGGAAAATTCTGTTATATTCATATTGTTATTAGTAATTTCAGCACTAGTGGCACTAGTACAATGATTTGGACCCATTAAACTCAACCATTCAATGGATGAAGTCTCTTCCAATTCATTACATTTTAAAAAGGAAGTTAATTTTGGAATTGTCTTTAGAAATTCAGAAATCCTTTTCTTTTTATCTTTTATGAGCTTTCATTTTTTACACTCCACTTAGTTGTTGCTGTTTCGTTTTACCTGGATATTAAATTGTGTCACTCTGTAAATTTGGTTCTACCATAGCAAGTAAATTTGAATAATTGAAAATAAATAAAATTTATAAAACAAGTAAATTTAGAAAATAAAATTTACATTTGAATTTGGACCTTAATACAAAAATTTATATTTGAAAATCAGTAAGCAAAAAAAAATTGACTTGAGTCTTGGTGATCTAGTGCTGCTATAACAGAAATACCAGAAGTGGATGGCTTTAACAAAGAGAAGTTTATTCTTTCAGAGTCCAGTAGGCTACAAGTCGGAATTCAGGGCTCCGGTTCCAGGGAAAGGCTTTTCTCTCTCTGTTCGCTCTAGAAAAAGGTCTTTGTCATCAGCCTTCCCTTGGTCTGGGAGCATCTCAGCACAGGAACCTCAGATCCAAAGGATGCACTTTGCTCCCAGTGCTGTTTTCTTGGTGGTATGAGGTTTCCATGTCTCTCTGCTTGTTTCTCTCTTTTATATCTTAAAAAAGATTGGCTTAAGACATCATCTAATCTTGTAAACCTCATCTGTATGACTGTCACTAATCCATTTATTACATCATTTAGTGATAGGATTTACAAGACACAGGGAAATCACGTTAGAAGATAAAACGGTAGGCAATCATACAATCTTATAAGGGAATCATGATCCAGCCAAGTTGACAGATATTTTGGGGGGACACAATTCAACCCACTACAATTTGGAACATGTAATTTCGTTCTTCAGGTTTGAAATAGTCAAAAGAAATAGAATTGACAAGGCAGTCAGAAATAATTTCATTCATTTGTCATATGACGTTTGTTGGCGGGCGCTTCAAAGATTTCCACCAGTGTTTTTTGTCTTGAAATAATTCTTAAAAATTTGTGCACTCACTTTCTGTCCTTTGGTGATGCGTCTTCACAGTTCATTGGACTACTGCTGATACATGAGAGGGGCTACAGTGATCGCAAAGAGCATGATACAAATACAAGTCATGCTCATTCTGAAGAAGTGTTTTGGTTCACTTTGAGCAGGACAGGACCAGATATGTCACGAGTCACACAGTGCTGCTGGCATGCTCTTATGTGGTTGATGAGAGAGAAGTGAACGTGAGGTTACACCCAACGGGTCCGAAGTGAAAAGGAAAATATAACTGTTATACAAAATTTATAAAATATACATTTTATTTCTCTGTGGAATTGTTCAACTCCTATACTCAGAGATATATACATAATTGATTAATAATAGCACCACTTCTCCAAGAGCAAGTTTATTTTTAAGTCATACAGTATCAATCAATTTCTTAAAAGAAAGTCAGACCGAAGAGAAATGTAAAATACATTTATATAGTTTTTCTTATCTAAATACTCATTTAATTTATTTCCTCAAGGAATTGTTCAATTTCCTTACATGGAGATACAAAAATAGTCTGATAAAATATAAATGTAACATTCTGATAAATGCCCTTTGTTGCTTTCTTGAAAGAGGAATTTAGAAACACACTTGTTGTAAAACAGAAACATTTTGCATGATAAATATTGAATTATGTGTCCTCTGAATGTGCCTAATGCCTCATTTATTAGCTTATATAGAGTAATATCAAGCACTGTGTCCCATGCAAATGACAATAAAAAATGAGATTCACTTGATATATAAATTATAACTTGTTAGATAAATATTAATATTTCCAATATTTTTGTATTATATTAAATTGTTACTTATGTTAGTATTATATTAAATGTATGCTATATTGCATCTGTGTGCATGCCAAGCATATTTTAAAGTTAAAGTTGTAACTATTATTGTTTACAAAAGTTGGGACATAACTCTATGTAAATACTGTAGAGTTAAAAAGTAACTCGATTGAATTCATTGCGATGGTCAACTTATTCAAGTTCCCTCACTTTTGTGCATCATATGGGACTGCAGTTCCCACTGAGTATTTACTAGGATGTGCCTAAGAGCATACCCTTGTGTTTGTATCATGGCAAAGAACATTGCTGGCCCTCCTGGCTGGAGTTGCTGGATCAGCAGACATGGAGTACAAGACAATTCTCTCAAAATGGATCAGAGACCTGTTATCTATTAATATAATCCATTCTTGCCCAGCAATCACTCGCATTGGATACAGTTGAATATTGTGTGAATGTAGCAAGAATTAAACTCGACAGCCCACTCCCACCTCTTGTTTATTAGATAGAAATAGTGTACTCCCAAGAGACCAGCTGAAATTAGGAGTTTCAATTACATGAAAGGGGACCTTAGGAGACAGATGTCAAAGAAGGTGTTGAAGTGGTAGGGGCCTCATAGCTTAAACAACCTTGTGACCTTGCATGAACTTTATTGCTGGCTGGCTCATTCTCACGCACTGGAGCTGGTATAATTTCATTTAGTGCCCTGCCAGTTCCCTTCCACTGTAGCACTTGCTTTTCCTTGTGTCCTATCTGCTTGGCATCTATGGGTCCTTGCTTTGGACAACTGGTGCCCCTGTTTTGTTGACACCCCAAGCATGTCCTTACCTTGCTTATTGGGTAATCTGTCCCTGCACTCACCTTTCACAGATGTCAGAGTTGCATTGCAGCATGAAGGCTCTCCTCACATTTTCCTCCTCCCTTTTCTCTTTACTTTTAATAGAGGTTTCCCCCAAGATTTTCTTTGGTCCTGGCTCATTTAGGTGCATTATTTTACTGCATCTGAAAATTCTTGAAAGAGCAGCAGGCGTCCAAACCCTTATCTGAAACACTTTGGACCAAATAGGTTTCTGAATTCAGAATATGGTATATGTACCTTATGTTATGTAATAGCCCTATTTAGGATGTTACACAGTGAATAGGCAGCGAAATCTGAACATTCCCACAATGTAGGATAAGTAGGCTGTACATAAGTACAGGTCACTTTTTTTGCCAGCAACTAAGTTCGGATCAGGTCGGGAATTGCCTCTACATAAATTACCAAAAGAAAACAAAACAACTTTTCAGTTTTCAGAGCTTTACGGATTTCAAAATTGTGAATAAGGGATAGTGAACTGTTTACCGTTTGCACCATTGTTAACTATTTGCTCTCAGATCCATGATTTCACTCTCTTTATATTATTGATCTATTAGATCCTAATCCAGTGGTTCCCAAGCTTCAACATCAATAAAGATCACCTGGGTGGCAATTTTCTTGACATAACTCCCAAATATTTATTCAGCAGGTGTGCTGTGAAGCCTACAAATTTGCTTTTAAATTCGCAGGGCACTCCTCCACCCAAATGTGGTTCTGGATGGTGAAGGTTTTAGGGTTAAAGCCAAACCTCGAGTCGATTCCAACTCATAGCGACCCTATAGGACAAAGTAGAATCACCCCATAGAGTATCTAAGGAGCTCCTGGTGGATTCGAACTGCCAACCTTTTGGTTAGCAGCCATAGCACTTAACCACTACACCAGCAGGGTTTCTGCTTTAGGATTACACACTTTGAAAATACTGTCCTAGACTTGTGTTTACTTTTCACTATGGTAAACAACTAATATCCTTAGTTCCAGGTTTCATCTCCTGTATTTTGAGGCTTTTTGCTTTTTAAACTTAGAACCAGCTAACTGGCTTATTCTCTTGCTCTTCGCCTATGACTCTGCCCACTTTTGCAGTGAGGCCTTTAGACAACTCACTTCCCAGTGGGATATTAACTTCGTCAATAACTCTTCAGGAATGTTTGTCTTGCAATGGCAGGAGTTGGCTTTTTGAACTGAAATAGAGCTGAATATTTTCTACTTATCTTTAAGTATCTGCATCACTGAGAGTCAGCTTTGAGCTTTAGACAGGGTTGTGCAAGGAGTCTCCCTATTCCCATGATAGTTGTAGTTATACGTAGAAAAACTACAGATAACTCGGCAAATGATCCACAACAGGCATAGTAGGACAACTGGCATGAAATTAATTTATAAGTGGATTCGCAACTCAGCTCTACTTGTAACTTGGTTCTTTTGCAGGACCAATTTCCTTTTGAATGAGTAAAAAAGTAAAGTTTCTAAGGTTTCCTTTCTCTTTCCAATGATATAGCTGCTTTCTATTTTAAGCCAACCTCTTGAGTACTTCCTGCAACTGGAGACTAATCAGATTGTAAGGGAATATGTTAAGAGGAGAGGTGAAGGAAAAAAACCAGTCTGGAAAAGGGCCCAGGTGTTTATTTGGTTAATATGTTTCCTACCAACAAATGTTCACTTGTCTCTAAGTAGGAATTTAAACTCCTCGGCTAAGAACAACTTAAATGGTCATGCATTAATGAGTGGAACAAAGAATAGGTAAGTCTAAAAGTGTTCTTTCGAACTACATGAATAACATTATTTCTATGTACTCATGATTATCAAACTGGGCCATATGCCATTTTGCCAGGATTTAACTGGAATTAGAAACTAAATGTGATGCATAATCCTTATGTTAAAATAAATGGAGACACTAAGGTGTAGAATACAAAATTTGTGTGTTTTAATTAAGAAAACACAAGCCTGTTAATAAATATGAGGCATTTGGTGCTTCTTTAAATTATAACCTCATTATCTACAGGGGCCTGTCTTCATTCTCAGTAATTTAGGGTAAGTTGGTGGGAATGTTTGGGAAACACTGCAAATGATTGTGACATGTGTGGTTAGGTATTTCCTGTAAAGAGCCCAAACGTGCCCAATTTGTTATTCTAGTGCCTGCCCTTGAATTCTCCGTCTCAACTTGCAATGCGTGGAGTTGAAAGCTGTATGAAAATCACGAGTTTCAGTTATGCTACCACGGATATGCAACAGGATGTTAAAATTGAACTACTTCTGTCTCTATTTTGGCTGAAGCCCCAAAACAATATTTGCCAACTATTCCCATATTCTAAAGTTAGACCACCTATGTAGGACTTGTAAAGAAATAGAGGAAATAGAGAAGGAACCCATGATGCTTCTTTCCACCTGGCAGGTAACAACATACAGCTGGCCAGCTGGGGCAGAGGAGAAGCTTTAAATTTAAACGAAGTTTGATATTACATGGACTGGACATTTTAATTGCTGAAATGAGCGTTTTTTCTTTTTTTATGTGTGACTAGGTCTGATCAGAAGAATTTTTATTACCTATGAGTGACTAAAAAGTCGTGGGCCTCTTCTTAGATTTCGTCTGGGTAGCAGAGAAAACAATACCACCACGTGGGATTGGATGGGCAGTGGGGGAAACAAAGATTAAAAAAAAAATGTATATATATAAGTATAAATATGTATGTGTATATATGTGTGTATATATATACATACACACACCTATGACTGGGAGATGAATCATGAAGAAAGAAGCACATAAGGAAACATTTAGAGATTTCTACCAACTCTTTTTGGTTGTTTTAAGGGGCTATGCTACTTACATTTTTGACTCCTAAGCTTCCACCAAAGAAGGACTTTTTGTTTCCCCCTTTTACAACACGTTCTTTACCTACCTCTGCTACATATCTTGAAGTCTTTTCCCATTCAGTGCTGCTCATGGTGTTTATTTTATCCATATTTTACTTGCTTTAAAATATTGGGATGATATCATGTATCATCTTCCGTGGGATCTGCATTCTCCTATTTGATAATGTCGGAGTGGCTTTCTGATTTCATGGGGAGTATCTTCCAATTTCCAGGAACACTTCAGGCTACAAATAGAAAAGACAATTGTAAAAGTAAATAAATAAATAAAATAAATAATGGCCATAACTTCACAATAAGTTTTTAGCACTTAATTTACAAATTCTTGAGCTGCTTACCAGTTTTATCTAATCAGGAGGACTGGACTGCGATCCAAGGTAATACAAATTGATTCAAACCTATTATTATGAGAACTCTATCCTCCAGATTGCTGTGAGTTGGAATTGACTTGGTGGCATTGGGTAGTGGGTGATCTTCCAAATCACAGGACATTTTTCCAAAGTGAGCAGAGAAATAATTCATTTTATCAGGGAAAATATATTTTTTAAAATCATATTAACTATATGAGAATTGTTTTATCCATAAAGTCAGAGACTCACACTGACATACTTATTAAAGGTTAGGAATTCAAAGACTGAGAGATGTTCAAAAATGGATCTTGGGAAGACACTGATAATATACATAAATATGAAACAGATATTTTTTGAGCACCTATTATGTGTCAGGCATTGTGCTAGTTTCTGGCCATACGAAGGCAAATAATGGGTGTTTCCTGATCTCTTGATGCTCACAAGGGTAGAAAAGAAAAACACATAAATAATTAATATTTAGAGTAACGTATGTAATAAGATGATACGTAAAAATAAAATGGGAGATGACCACAGAAGTAGGGATTATCTCTATTAGAGAAGTTAGGGGACCCTTCTTTTCAAAGGTCAGATCAGCACTTGGTTTTGAAGAATAGCCCAGAAATCCATGGGTACTCCAAGCAGAGAAGCAGAAAGTGCAGACGCCCACGTGTAACACAGCATGGTGCATTTGGGAACCCATCTGGTATTCTCATTGAAGCATTAAGTACATGTGGGTAGAGGTTGGTTGGGGCCAAAAAGTAGTGAGAAGGGCTTTGCTAAGGAACTTCATCTTGAGGACAATGGGAAGTTAGAGAAGGATTTTACGCCATTGAGAGAGATGACTGGATCAGCCTTTTAGAAGAGTTCATGTGATTCATAATATAAAATGAAATGGAGGAGCAGGGGAGTCTACAAACAGTAAGAAACCAGATTCCCATGGCAGAGGGAGAAGAGAGGTTATAGGAAGAACAAGAGAGACATCATTTTAGAGACAGAGTACTCAGGAAGTGAGGGAAGGAGGAAGGGAAGAAGAGAGAGGAGAGAACAGGTAATCAAGAAGAAAGATCAGTGCAATTAGTGCAATTAAAGAAGTAATTTGCTTAATATTTTGGAGTCTAGATATATTGCCGTTAGGAACAGATGAGTTGGTTCTGAATCATAGCGAAACTATGTACAACAGAACAAAACACTACCCGATCCTGTGCCATTCTCATAATCGTTGTTATGCTTAGCCCATTGCAGCCATGGTGTCAGCCCTCTTCCGAATCCAGCTTAAACTTCTGGCAGTTTCCTGTGGATGTACTGCTGCAACTGCTTTTGAATGATCTTTGGCAAAATTTTACTTGTGTGTGATATTAATGATATTTTTCGATAATTTCCTCATTCTGTTGGATCACCTTTCTTTGGAATGGGCACAAATATGGATCTTTTCCAGTTGGTTGGTCAGGTAACTGTCTTCCAAATTTCTTGGCATAGAAGACTGTGCTCCTCCAGTGCTGCATCTGTTTGTTGAAGCATCTCAATTGGTATTTCCATCAATTCCTGGAGCCTTGTTTTTTGCCAAAGACTTCAGTGAAACTTGGACTTCTTCCTTCAGTACCATTATTTCTTGATCCTATGATACCTCTTGAAATGGCTGAATGTCAATCAGTTCTTTTTGGTACAGGGACTCTGTGTATTCCTTCCATCTTCTTTTGATGCTTCCTGAGTCAGTTAATATTTTCGCAGTAGAATCCTTCAAAATTGCAACTTGAGGCTTGAATTTTTCCTTCAATTCTTTCAGTTGAGAAATGCTGGGTGTGTTCTTCTCTTATGGTTTTCTAACTCCAGGTCTTTGCACATTTCATTATAACACTTTACTTTGTCTTTTCGAGCCCACTTTGAAATCTTCTGTTCGGCTTTGTCATTTCTTCCTTTTGCTTTTGCTACTCTACATTCAAGAGTAAGTTTCAGAGTTTCCTCTGACATTCATTTTGGTCTTTTATTTCTGACTTCCTTCACTTATGATGTCCTTGATGCCATTCCACAACTTGTCTGGTCTTCAGTCAGTAGTGTTCAACGCATCAGATCTATTCTTGAGATGGTCTCTAAATTCAGGTGGGACATACTCAAGGTTGTATTTTGGCTCTTGTGGACTTGTTCTAATTTTCTTTAGCTTCAAGTTGAACTTGCATGTGACCAACTGATGGTCTGTCCTGCAATTGTCCCCAGGCCTTTTTCTGACTGATGATGTTAAGATTTCCCATTTCTCTTTCCACAGATGTAGTCAGTTTGATTCCTATAGATACCATCTGGCAAGGTCCACATGTATAGTCACCGTTTATGTTGTTGAAAAAAGGTATTTTCAGCGAATAAGTTGTTGGTCTTGCAAAATTCCATCATGTGATCTCTGGAGTAGTTTCTATCACCAAGGCCATATTTTCCAACTACCAATCCTTTTTCTTTGTTTCCAACTTTCACATTCCAATCACCAGTAATTATCATTGAGTCTTGATTGCGTGTTTGGTCAATTTCAGACTGAGAAGTTATTAAAAATCTTCAATTTCTTCATCTTTGGCCTCTGTTGTTGGTGCATAAATTTGAATAATAGTTCTATTAAATGGTCTTCCTTGTAGGCATGTGGATTTTACCCTATCACTGACAGTGTTGTACTTCAGAATAGATCTTGAAATTTTCTTTTTGGCTGTGAACGCAATGCCATCACTCTTCGGTTTGTCATTCCCGGCATAGTAGGCCATATGTTTTTCTCATTCAAAATGGCCAATACCAGTCCATTTCAGCTCACTAAAGCCTAGGATACTGATCTTTATGCGTTTCATTCCATTTTTGACAAGTTCCAATTTTTCTAGATTCATACTTCATACATTCCACATTCCAATTATTAATGGCTGTTTGTACCTGTTTATTCTCGTTTTGAATGATGCCACATCAGCAGATGAAGGTCCCAAAAGCTTGACTTCATCCACTACATAAAGGTCAATTCTACTTTGAGAATGCAGCTCTTCCCTGGTCATATTTTGAGTGCCTGCCAACCTGAAGGGCTCATCTTCTAGCACTATACCAGAAAAATTTCCACTGCTATTCATAAGGTTTTTGCTGGCTAATTTTTTTTTTTTAGAAGTAGACTGCCAGGTCCTTCTTCCTAGTCTGACTGATACAGACTAGGTGTTTTAGACAGAATAACCCCCCTCACCAAGATGTCCACATTCTAATACCCAGAGCCCATAAATATGTTAACTTATATGGGAAAGGGGACTTTGCTATGTGATTATTTTTTTTTTTAAGATGGAAAGATTTGCCTGTGCTGTCTAGATAGGCACAATGTAATCACAAGGGTTATTATAAGTGAAGAGGGAGGTGGGAAATTCAGAGGGAGATTTGGAGATGGAAGAAAGAAGCCACAAACAAAGCAATGCATGTGGCATCTTGAAGTTGGAAAAGGCAAATAAATTGACTAATGACTGAAACATTTCAGATTAAAAGACTAGTACTTTTAATGGTGGAAAGAATACCAGCTTAGAATAAACTATCTTGAGTTCCAGTGACAGAACTGACTCTAATCAGCAGGGTGAGTGACTTCATTTCTCTTAATCTCCAAAAATATAATGGGTTTGAACTCCATGTATTTGGCTAGTTCAAGCTCAAATATTATGTAATTCTATCAGGCACTGTTCAAGAAATACTAATTATAAAAAATGAGAGGGAAAGGTGCACTCTGGAATTAAAGGCTTTAAAATGATGCCCCTTTACTCTAATGGAGTTATGCTGGGGCCCCTCGCATGACAAGGACTTGGTGATGCCTCACACTTAACACAACAAATAAGACCAGAGACCAATATGATAGATTAAATTGTCCTCACATTTTTTTTTCTTTTGTCTAAGCTTTGGTTAGTTTTGTTAATGAAAATATTTCCCCATTTTACTTTTCACTGCTCCATTCTGGCTAGCATCTAATGAAATAAAAATTGCTAGGCACTCAGAATTTCAGTGTTCATATTCTGTAGTAGTGTCTGCATGCGGCAGTAGTGATACACATATGTTTGGGCCAACATCACACACACAGAATTCCATTCTGATGGCCTCAAGGCCATTGCTGCTGAGGATGATCAAGTTGACTTTGTCTTGAATAATTGTAAAGTTGGCTTGATCTTTTACTATGAAGGGTTTTCACGACTAAAGTTTTCCATTTTGTTTAATTTTTACTATTGAAGTGTTACTTATATACAATAAAAATAACCCTTTACAATTTCAGTGAATCTTAAAAAATGTTCACATTCAGGTAACCATTACCTACAACCAAGATACAGAACATTTCTTCATCTCAATAAATTCCCTTATACCACCTTATGCTCAGTCTCCTTCCTCTGTCTTTAGCCCTGGTAATCACTGAGCTGTGCTTCATCCCTTTGTTTTTATTTTGTCTAGAATTGCATTAAAATGGAATCATTCAGTGTGCAGTATTGTATGTTTGACTCTTTTCACTTGGCATGATACTTTTGAGCTTCATTCAGGTTTTGTGCTGTGTGTGTTATTGCTGAGTAGTAGTCCATTGTATGGCTATACCATGATTGACTTATCCATTTTCCTTGCTGTTGTTGTATGCTGTCAAGTCAATTCTGACTCACAGCAACCCTATAGGACACAGTAGACTTGCCCCATAGGGTTCCCAAGGAGCAGCTGGTGGATTTGAATGGCCAACAGTTTGTTTAACAGCCTGAGCTCTTAACCACTGAGCCACCAGGTTTCCATTTACCTAGTGGTGGACATTTGGGATGATTCTAGCTTGGGGCTACCAGGAATAAAGTGACTATGAATGTTTACATACAGGTCTTTACATGGACATACATTTTCATTCATTTTAGGTAAACACTTTTGGAGATGAATTCCTGGGTTTTATGGTAAATCAATGTTTAATTTTGTAAGGAACTGCCAAACTGGTCCTAATCCATTTGGTCCTAATCTTCCCCAGAACTAATGATGTTGAGCAAACTTATGTAGCTATTGGCCATCTGTATGTCTTCTTTGCTGATGTGTCTATTCAAATATTTTCCCATTTTTAAACAGGTAATTTTTTTCTCTTGTAATTGAGTTGTAAGAGTTCTTTGTATATCATGAACACAAATCCTTTATCAGCTACATACTATGTAAATATTTTTTCTTATCTGTGCATTGCCTTGTTAACCCGGGTGGCATAGTGGTTAAGTGCTATGGCTGCTAACCAAAAGGTCGGCAGTTTAAGTCCACCACGCGCTCCTTGGAAACTCTATGGGGCAGTTCTACTCTGTCCTTTAGGGTCGCTGTGAGTCGGAATGGACTTGACGGCAGTGGGTTTTGTTTTTGTGCATTGCCTTTTAGTTTTGTTAACTGTCTTTTGAAGAGCAAATGTTTTTAATATTCATAAAGTCTATTTTATAATTTTTTTTCCTTAATGGTTTATGCTTTTAGTGTCCTCTTTAAGAAATCCTTGCCTAACCTTAGGTCGCTAACATTTTTCTTCTACAATTTCTTTTAGAAGTTTTTTAGCTTTGATTCTTCTGTTCATTTTTATGAGCTATTTCAAACTATTGTGCGTGATGTGGTTGGATATCAGTTTTTCCAGAATTATTAGTTGAAAATAACCGTAAAACTGCTTGTTGGAATTTATATTGGTATTGCATTGAACCTATAAATTGATTTGTGAAGGGTAATCATCTTAATAATATTGATTCTTATGACCCATAAACACAGTATCTTTCCGTTTATTTAGATCTTTAATTTCTTTCATTGAATTTTCCTAGTTTTCAATATAAAGCTTTTGTATATGTTTTGTTAACTTTATGCCTAAATATTTCATGTTTTTGATACTATCATAAGATGTACTGCTTTATTCCACTTCTTCATTGCTCATGTACAGAAATATGGTTAACTTTCTCATTGATTTTGTGTATCCTTCAGCTTTGATCATCTCATTTATTAGTTTTGGTAGATTTTGTAGATTTCTTTGGATTTTCTACAAGGCAATCGTATCATCTGTGAAGAGTGATTTATTTCTTCTTTCCAGTCTGATGCCTTTACTTGTTCTTTCTTTCCACAGTGACCTAGCTAGGACTTCAGTACAATGTTGAATACAAATGGTGAGAGTAGCTACCCTCATCTTTTTGCCAGTCTTAGAAAATATTACATCTTACATCATGAAGTACGATGTGAGCTGCAGGTTTTTTGTAGCTGCTGAGTCTCTCCTTTTTTTTTTTTAATCATAAATGGAAGTTGAATTATTCCATTACTCCTTTTACATCTATTTAGATAATCACATAGCTTTTTTTCTTTAAGTCTGTCAATATGGGTAAATTTACTGAATGATCTTTTACTGTTGAATCAACCTTGCCTTCCCAGGATAATCTCCAGTTAGTAACAATGTTTATCTTTTTTTTTTTTTTTTTTACATATTTCCGGATTCATTTGCTAACATTTTGTAAAGGTCTTTTGCATCCGTGTTCAAGAAATATATTAATTTCTTTTTTTTTTTTTTTCCATGTAATGTCTTTGGTTTTGGTATCAGAGTAATGCTGGCCTCATAAAACAAGTTATGGAACTTATTTTCCTAACTATTTTATTTTCTGGAAGAGATTGTGTGGAATTGGTATCACAACTTCTTTAAACGTTTGGTAGAATTCTCCAGTGAAGGCTTATGTTTTGTTCTCTTATACATAAGGTCGCCATGAGTTGTAGCCTACTAGACAGCAGCCAACAACAACAACAATGCACACCATACTCTGGGCCATAATGCGTCAATCAGTTTAAAAGGACTGACAACATGCAAAATAGGGTCTCAAACCACAATAGAAATAAACTGCAAATCAATAATAGAAAGATATCTGGAATATCCCAAAATATAGGGAGCTTCTCAAAATACTGAGAAGGAGGTATTGTCCAGCTAGTGATGATAGCAACCTTGGCATCACAAAGCACAGTGCAGAAGGGTGGGTTTTGAGCTGAGAGAGGAGTTTAATAACCAGCCCTTTGACTTACATGTGTAGAGTCCATTAGAAAAAACCCATTACCACCAAGTTGATTCCAACTCATAGCCACCCTATAGGACAGAGTAGAACTGCCCCATAGGGTTTCCAAGGCTATAATCTTTATGGAAGTAGACTGCCACATCTTTCTCCCACAGAGTAGCTGGTGGGTTCAAACTGCCGACCTTTCAGTTAGCAGCCCAGTGCTTAACCACTGCACCACCAGGGCTTCTACATTTGGGGATGGTCCTATCAATCTTCTCAGGAGGTGCTGGTTTTATCAGCAACACACACCTTCGTTATTTGTCTGAAGTGCTTTTGAGCAATTTAACCTATTAATTTTTTACCCTTAAGCAACGAATGGTTTTAGTTTATTCATTCATCCAGCATTTTCTGAATATCTCTTCTGAATCCTGTACTGTACCTTCTTCTGCTTATTAAGCCAAAGGTGGGACAAACCCAACAAGTGAAACATGGTGCAGGTGTAGAGCAGGTTCATTGGTGAAATTTACAGAGTGTCAGCAAAACACAAGTAGCCTCCCTAAGTCTCACTTCCTAACAGAGAGATGTACTTGGGCTTGGTGTGGCTGGATGTACAGTGAGGTGCTCCTGGAGAGGGTTCTGCCCCCTGCCACCCCCCACCCTCATCCCACACACACTCTGCTATCAATTTTCTCAGGGAAGTTGGAACCAGGCAGAAAGGATCATTACACTGATACCCTAACAATGATATATAAGTCAGGGTTCAGTGGGGAAAAAGAAACCACTTTTGTTATTTGAACAGAAGAATTTAACATAAGACTTGTTAACTAGGTTTAGCATTGTTAACTAGATAAACTGGAGAGTAAAGAGAATACTAAGAAGTCACCTAGATAGCAACTGTAGAGGGAAGTGACCACCCTAAGGCTGAAAAAAGAAGAAAGGGAAATGGTTGAAAGCCTTTAAACATAAAAGAGGAGTCCCATGGAGGTTAAATTCAGACTATAGAGAAGGCTCCTGGTGAGCCTGGGACCCAGACCTCTGAGGTAGGGGTGCCAGACTGCTGGTGTTGGTGTCCTGTGGTGAGTCATGGTGAAGTTGGTTTTGCAAGTATTAGAAAATCTGCAAACTAGATGGTACAGGAAGGGACTCCCAGGGATGATACTCAAAGGAACAACAGACAGGAAGCAAAACAGGAGAGAACAGGGCTCTTTTTCCTCTTTTATCCTACGAGTCCCTCTAGTGCCCCCTATTGGCAGAGCCTAACCGAGGGGTCCCATGGAGGTACAATGCAGAAATGCATTTGTAGAGTCCCTGCAGTAGCACGACAAAGCCAAGTATAGAACGGTGGGTTTGGAGCTGAGAGATAATAGCTTGATAAGCAGCACAAATGGAAAAAGGAAGATCTGGGGGTCTTAGGCTCTATGTTTGAAGGAATGGGCTTGCTAGATAAAGAAACCTCCTAATTTCAGGCACAAATCAGTCATTGACAAGGTTTCCTAGCAGTCTAGGTTTCAGTCGGGCACTGCAGCCCCTCCTGAGGACCCAGCTGCTCTGGAGGCTACCCGAGGGGCACCATTTAGCAAAAGAAAAGGTTCATCTGCTGAACATGTCTGTAAATCTCAAAACTAAGGTAAGCATGGGATGATGAGAAACGCATTCTCTCAAATGCCAGGGTATGTTCCTAGTGGACAGGGACCTCTCGCGAAGATGCAGAAAGTGGAAGACCTTGGCTATTCTTTCTTACACAAGTAGTCTCTTGGTGGGGTGGGATGATCACATACCTGAATCGTGTTTGGACCTGGTCTCAAGCAAGAGATCTCCCAGTTCCTCAAGAAAAGGAGCCTTAAAGAAACAAAGAAAGTGTACGCATATATATACATATACACGTATATATGTATATATATTTGTTGCTGTTCTTAAGTGTTATAGTTAAGTGAGGAACTGATATGATTAAAGCAGCCTAGGTGTTGCCATGAGTTGGAATCAACTCAAGGGGAAGTTTTTTTTTTCTTTTTCTTGTAAAGATTAATCTAGCATTGGCATGTTGGATAAAATGGAGGAGAGAGACTCTGGAGATGGGAAGGCAAATTAGACAATAATCTGACCTACAGTGGTGACAGGGGAACTGGAAAGACAGGAGTATAACCATCATGTGAGAGAGAAAAGAGAAGCTAGTGAGATTACAGCAAAATGAAATATATCACATTGTTTTGTAGCCTGATGCTGATATGCCCATCTTCCTTGTTAGATTCTGAGCAATGTGCATACAAGGACATTTTCTCATTTACTGTTGTTGTAGGGGCTGGGGCGGGGATGGGGGATGGATGACTCTAATGGAAGAGCTGTAACATTGTTAAAAACCAAGATAGCAAGATTTCTCTGAGACCACCTTAGTGAGAAGAGTGTCGCAGGTGGAGAATTAGAGGTGGCCTGTCAAAATAAATGTGACCCATGTTGGCAGCTGCAGGATGGTAACCCGAGTGACATTGGCCGGTTACACCTATGGCAATTGGCAGTGTCATGAGCCAGTGCCATTAGCAAACTGGCATGCAACCATAGATGAGGCCAAAAGACTGTGGAATGGACAAGGGAGGGCACAGATTTCTGGAAGATGCTTGTAATGGTTGCCAAGGAGAATAGATGTCACTCTAAAATCCTCTTACTAGAAGGGACCACCTTGAGGATAGGGCAATTACAGGGATGATGATGGTGACAGTGTAGTTACTAACTTTATTAAGCCCTTTCTAGGTGCCTTGCTAAGTGTTATATATACATTATCTTATTTAATCACTATCAACTTAATAATAATCCACCACAACCACTAGTTGCTGTTGAATCGATTCCAAGTCATGGCAACCCCACGTGTGTTGGAGTATAACTCTGCTTCACAGGGTTTTCAGTGGTTGATTTCTCGGAAATAGATCACTAGACTTTTCTTCTGAGGTGCCTCCGGGTGGACTCCAACCTCTATCCTTTTGTTTAGAAACCAAGCCTGTTAACTGTACCACACACGGAACCAGGCTTGGAAAATTAAAATGAGTTGGTCAAGATCACATCAATATAAATGTCAGATCCAAGAATAAAACCCAAGTATGTTATCTCAAGAGCCTATAATGTGAACTACCAGGTTTACAGAAGAAGCTCAGAATCGATGATGACTTTCATTTCCATAATTAATTATGTTAATGCTCATTGCTTGTCTCCTTGACAGGCTCAAAAGCTGGAAATCGGAGGTTGTACCTAATAGCTGCTATTCATAAGCTTTTCACTGGCCAATTTTTTTTTTTTGAGAAGTAGACCACCAGGTCCTTCTTCCTAGTCTGTCTTAGTCTGGAAGCTCTGCTGAAACCTGTCCAGCATGGGTGACCCTGCTGGTATTTGAAATAGCAGTGTCATAACTTCCCGCATCACAGCAACATGCAAGCCAACACAGTACCATAAACTGACAGATGCATGGGGCATTTCAAATGGTATCATATGATCAAGAACTGATGGTACTGAGGGAAGAAGTCCAAGTTGTACTGAAGGGAATGGCAAAAAACAAGGCTCCAACTGAGATGTTTCAGCAAATGAGTGCAGCATTGGGGGTACTCACTTGTCTATGTTAAGAAATTTGAAGAGCACTTCCTGGCCAAATGACTGAAAGAGATCCATATTTGTGCCCATTCCAAAGAAAGGTGACCCAATAGAATGCAGAAATTAGCAAACAATACTATTATCACACACAAAATTTTGCTGAAGATCATTCAAAAACAGTTGCGTCAGTACATCGACAGAGAACTGCCAGGAGTTCAACCTGGATTCAGAAGAGGACATGGAAGGAGGTATATCATCAACGATGTCAGATGGATCCTGGCTGAAAGCAGAGAACACCAGAAAGATGTTTACCTGTGTTTTATTGACTGTGCAAATGCATTCAACTATGTGGATCATACCAAATTATGGATAACATTATGAAAAATGGGAATTCCAGAACACTTAACTGTGCTTGTGAGGAACCTGTATGTAGACCAAGAGGCAGTCATTCAAACAGAACAAGGGGATATTGCATAGTTTAAAATCAGGAAAGCTGTAGGGTCAGAATTGTGTCTTTTCACCATACTTATTCAATCTGTATGCTGAGCAAATACTCTGAGAAGCTGGACTTGAAGCACTTACTACAGCCTTCAGTATATTGCACCTCAACATAAAGAAAACAAAAATCCTCAGAACTGGACCAATAAGCAACATCATGATAAAACGGAGAAGAGATTGAAGTTGTCAAGGATTTCATTTTACTTGGATCCCCAATCAACACTCATGGAAGCAGCAGTCAAGAGATCAAATGACATACTGCAATGGGCAAATCTGCTGCAAAAGACCTCTTTCAAGTGTTAAAAAGCAAAGATGTCACTTTGAGGACTAATGTGCATCCGACCCAAGGCACGTATTTTCAGTTGCCTCATGCGCATGTGAAAGTTAGACAATGAATAAGGAAGACTGAAGAAGAATTGATACCTTTGAATTATGGTGTTGGTGAAGAATATTGACTATAACATGGAGTTCCAGAACAATCAACAAATTTGTTTTGAAAGAATTATAGACAGAATGCTCCTTAGAAGCAAGGATGGCGAGACTTTGTCCCACGTACTTTGGACATGTTTTCAGGAAGGCCCAGTCTCTGGAGAAGTACCTCATGCTTAGTAAGGTCGGTGAAAAAGAGGAAGACCTTCAAGGAGGTGAATTGACACAGTGGCTGCAACAATGGGCTCAAGCATAACAACAATTGTGAGGTTGGCACAGGACCGGGCAGTGTTTTGTTCTGCTGTACATAGGGTTGCTACGAGTCAGAACTGACTCGAAGACACCTAACAACAACACCTAATGGCTGGTAAGAATGATGGGTCAGGCTAAATAAAATCCAAATTCCTAAATATATTTGGAACTGTAGACAAAAAGAGTGTTCAGAATTTGTCAGAAAAGTTGTGATAGGTATTTTGAAACCCAGTAAATTATTTAACAAAAGGAAAACAAATTATCACTGTCTGATTGTACATGTATGAAGGTGTTAAGTGTATTATGAAGCACAAAATACTTGAACAGACCAACACTTGTATCTTACAGAGCAAATGAATTGGACATACGTTAGAAAATAGCTGTGGCCTCTTTCTTTTGACCTCATGATCCCTTGTGACTCTGTGGTGGCACTAAGTCTTCAAATATAAACTGATTCTCTGTGGTGTCTGGTTGCAAGCTGCATGCCTTCATAATGAACATAGCATTGAATATATCACTTCTTGTCATCTGCCAAGGGTAAAAAGCAAAGCAAGGATTAAGGAGGTCCTTAATGGATAGGCTTAGCACTGATGGTATTTTTTACTGCCTCAAATTTTCTACGTACAACATTATACATACTGCAAAGGTGTTGTCTTAAGACTCCAAAGAATAGAGGCAATAGAACTGGGAAGAATACTGAGCAATGATAGGGAACATAAGTGGCACTTAAGCTTGAGAACCAACAAATCATTTTAGACATTGTTTAACAAAGAGAAGAATACCTTTCTTAATTGAAAATTGCATCCTTTCTCACAAGTAGACCTGAGCTTACTTAAGAATTGTAGAAATAGTTCTATAGTTTTGGAGATTTCAACTGAGGTGATAAAGAAGAATGAGAGAAAGTGGTGCCCTCTACTACTTTCCCTTCTTCGTTTTTCCTTTTTTCATCTTCCCCTTTCTTTTTTTGTTACAGGACTTTGTGTGACCTTAGACAGATTACTCAGTTGGTTTTAATTTCCTCATCCGTAAAGCTGAGATTGGGCATCATTTTATTCTTTTGCTGTGAGTTGGAGCCTACTTGATGGTACCTAACAACAACAACAAGAATGCTGAGATGGTTAGATTTGTACTTTAACTGTATAACTCTTCTAACATCCTATGATTCCTCTTTATTTCCCAATCTGCAAAGCTAAAATTGGTAAAAGAGCAATAGAGGCATAAATGAGAGAATGTAGAGGAAATACTGCAGATATTTAGTTGAGGGAAAGGTTCTGTTTTTTTGTTAAGCACTATTTGCTTAAAATATGTTATGTAAAATAGGAAATACAAAGAGATTTTCCTGTAAAATTTATAAAGTATTAAATGGCTATTCTTGCTTAACTATCCATTCCTCATTTATATTACAATACTCTCTCATCTCTTAAAGCATATTAATTTTACTTATTTTGAAGTATTATATTAACTCTGTTACTGCAGGTGTAAATTCAGCTTGTTGATTTTATTGCTCCTTTCTTGCTGGTGTTGGTGCTTCTCAAATATTTGTGATTCTTGATTGTAAATTCAAGTTCAAAATCGATATTTCCCACAAGATTGTCCATCACCTTCTTAATTTTGCTGTAGATTTTTGGTAGATGTACTTTACGTTATTAAGAAGCTCCTGTCGATTCTTAGATTGCTAGGAATTTTATCATGAATTAAATTTTATCACGAATTTAACCCATCCACTGTGTTTTTAATATCACTGACAATATTTTCATTTTTAGAAGTTCTGTTTGGTCCTTCATCAATTCCGGATGTTCTACTGTTCTTTCTTTTAATTCTGAGACTTTATTATCATTTTTACTTCTTGAAATGTTTTCAATCATTTTAAAATTCAGCGTTCAGAAAGATACTTTGCCAACATCTCTGGCTGTTGTGCTGTTTTCATGGCTCCCTTTAAAGGCATGTGGGAACCTTCAAGGCTCTGGGCTTTCTGCTGGAGATTCAATTCCAACTACTCCCCTTGCTCTGGTTTCAAGGTCTTTTCCTATTCCCAGCTGAGTGTGGATAACTCATTCCCCAGTTCTTAGGGTCTGTCTTATATCTGACACCCCTTTGCCCAGCTAAGGTGTTAGTTCCATAGCTATGGCTTTGCGTACTCTCTTCATTTTTGGCATTAGGAAAATTTCCTTTCTTTCTTGTCTTTTTTTAGTTCTTCACTATGATTTATGTGTTTTTGTTTTATTTTGTCTAGTATATCTATATGTTCGTGTGGGGGCCTTCTGGGTCAGTTCAGTTCACCATGCTGATGGAAAACTTTATGAGATATAAATAATAGACTAATAGTCTATTGTGATATATAATAGACTAGTTAGATTTGTTTTTCTTAGAATAAATTCATAGACGTGTATCTTTCGGTTAAAAAAAAAACAGTAATCTGGAAAAAGAAATTGTCTTCTCCTTGTAATGATGATGTTCAGTTTATACTGATACCAGTAGTATATGAGAATATCCATTTCTCCAG